>NC_134828.1:55211156-55520185 GCF_004210375.1 Tachypleus tridentatus
AAATAAAGCTAAGGGTGGCCAGGTCACACTCTATAATGAAAACTTGTGAAAACAAACAAAAACACTTAACTTTACTAACATGAACTCAGTCCTAGGGACTTACCATATGGCTATTTTTGCTTATATACAGTTTTAATACTATAACTAGAATGATTAAATTATAACATGAAATAGCTTTAAACTTGTAACAATACACATTTATACTTGATCGGAAAGCCTTATTCAATGATGCAGATGATGACTACAGTGAATTTACAGGATTTAAGGCCTACAAAGTTTATATTGCTTCACTTTTCAATGTTGTAGGTAGGTGATTTTTACCTAACTTACCATATTTGCTAAATATCAGTTTGTACAATCAATAACTTTATGAGTCTAGTCAAAGATAACATCACCTTTTGTTGTTATATCTTAATTGCAATCATAAAATCAAAACATTGTTATTTTAAAGAAATTACTGCATTCTAAGGTAAGGGTACTAATATTACTGGTAGATGGATAAGTAATGTGGTTATCTGAAAAAAAAAAATTCTATAATTAAGACAATTTATCAGTTTTTCAGACATGCCAATGACATTTATGAAAAAAAGAAGAAAAGGTATATAGCCTGGCGCCACAGTGAGGCGCAGCCGCGCCTGACTATGGGGGTCTGGGTGAGATGCCGATTTTGTATGTCTGGAACAATTGTTTATCCTACCATGCGCCACAGAAAAATCAATGTGACAAACTGTACAAAACGCATGACTATCACGAACTTTTGATGCAATGACTGGATATTTTGCACTGTACTCTTTCCTTAATTTTGGATTTACAGTTTTAGTCCTTTTAGATTTGCCAGAAACAAGACAATCTGGTGAACGAGGCCTCTTTTTTCCATTTTGTAAATGATCGCATTGGTGTTTCTATGCCGCTTAGAAAACGAGAAATACCCATCTACGTGAGCACTGATTGGCTGACAAGCACTGATGACGTAACTATGGATTCCCCCACGTACCCAGTATGGAGAAGCACCGCACTCAAACTATTGGTAGATGTCAGAGATACAAATATTTTTTTATTATTTCAAGCACAAACATGATTATCGCAAGTAGTAACTTGGACTGTCTTTTATTTATTATAAAAATTTATTTGTATCTCACTAGAAATTTTCTTTTCACCCCTTTCAAGCTCTGGGGGAACAATTTATCACTTTATTGTACACGCCTATATAATATATAATAATTTGGGAGTTGCAACAAGTCGTAATATTTGTTTGTACGAGCGTAAAGTCGTAATGTATACACCAAAATTGTAATAATTACGCTCAAATCATAATGGTTGGCATCTCTGTAGAGAGGTTATGCATTTCCCAAAGAATACAGCCAAATAAACAGATGAAATTCCTCACGCAAAGTTAAATTCTCCAGGAATGTAATATTTCAAGTAGGATCATCATCCTAAACTTATGAATACTTAAGAAAACTTGGAAAATTGGTTTACCCTATGTTAATAAATGCAAAACCACAAATGACAATGTATTAAATCGATCAACACATTTCATTATCTTGATAGTTAATAAACTTGTCTTCTAAAATTGAATCCTTTGTAGCAAAACTATAACATATTTTAGATATTATGTATTTTATATATTCTTTTGGATTTTGTGCAAAAGCGAATGCTAGCTTAAAATGCTGCGTTAAGTAAAAATATATACTCAATTTTTCAGTGTATAAGACACACCCTATTTTCAAAGCTATCTTAAAAGAAAAAAATATTCTTCACAGTTATCATTTATTTATTTGTTCAACATCAGCATAATCTTTTATTACTCTTCAGAATACTTCAAAAGCTATCTTAATAATAAAATATGATTGTTTCATACATTTACATCAAAACATTGTTCATTTATTATGAAAACTTTAAAAATCTTCTTTTGCATCACTGAAAATAAGTACTAAAAGTTCACTCTCACTTGTCCTCAAACAATATCATCTTTGGTGCCATTAAGGCAATTGTTCACATCACATTTTTTAAATACTTTTATTACAGTTTCCCCACTTTGGAGAAGAAAAAAAGGTTTGGTTTAAACATTAGCAAAACAAATATACTGCTTACTTATAATAAATCTCTCCAAAATCTTTCAAAAACATTCATTCATTATAAAAACCTTCAAAATCTTGTGTACTGTTGCATTCACTATCACTGAAATAAAGTTCTGAAGGTTCATTCTCACCCGAGCCATCACTTTCCTCAAACAGGATATCATCTTTATTACCATCAAGGGACTTGCTTGTGCCACATTTTTTAAATGCCTTTATTACAATTTTAGTCTTAACTCTGTCTCATGAGCTTTTCACCCACTCAGGCACAAATGGAATGCTTGGTTTCTTCCTTCTTCTGGTAGGAGTCACTTCGTAGTCAACAATCTGGATCTATTTGTTCCACTCCTTACGCATGAAGGACTCACTCATAGATACATCCAGTGGTGGTAATTGGCTTGTTTGCCTACCAGGTATAACAGCCAGTTAGGTCTTCATTTTGGCAATTTTTTTCCTAAGCTGCATCAGTCCTATGTGTTCTAAAAGAATCCCATACAAGAGAGGCTGGGGCTTTCAGTAATCCACCTGGAAGTTTAGCCCACATCATCATCCCATCTTCAGCCATCCATTTCCTGGGATGGACATGAACAAAAATATCACTTGGCAACTTTTCTTTTGGCAAGATTTTTCTTCTAAATATCAGCACTGGTGGAAGTTTTGAGTCATTGACACAGCATAATAATACTACAGTATAATGGGTTTTCTCATGCCCACTTGTTTCTATAGTTATTCTCTTAGTGCCTTTCTTGTCAGCAGTTTTATGACATGGGACATCAAATGTCAGTGGCACATCATCCATATTAGCAATTTGAGACAGCTCAAAATTTGTTTATTTTCTTGTGTTTATTATATATGTAAGGAATTCTAAAATTTTATTCTCAAACTCTTCTGGCATCTTCTTTGCTATTTTGGTTCTTGTTCGCATTGCTGTGGGGTTTTTTTGTTTCATGAATCTAACACCAATATGTGACTTGAAAATCATAATTTTTTTCCCTGAGCTATCTGTTTTTCTTTGAAAATTATCACTTTTGTTGAAAGTACAATGCCTTGACTTCTCTGTTCTGTTACCCACAAGTACAATTCTTCTTCAACTTCTGGCCATTTGGCTTTCTTACCTCTGAAGTTGCATTTACTGCTCCTAGGTGATTGTAATTGATCTTCTTGCTTATGCCAAGTATGAATCATTTTTTTCAGTTAGTGGCAACCCTAAAACTCTTTCAGCTGCCCTATTACCATGTTCCTATGCATACTTTATGACATTTAGCTTAAATTTTAAATTATAGCAATGTATTTTTTGCTTTGACATGGTGTTTCACTTTATATTTTTTTATATTCCCTAAAACAATGACTTTTTTTTTTTTGTCACATAAGGCTCAGTGTGTCCCCAGCCTTTTCACAATACCAAGAATGAACTTGCCAGGCTAATGAGCAACTATGATGTACCTCACACTAATTTCTGCCAACCAGCACACCTTCTGGTTATTATGATCTGCCCTTTGTATTCTAAATGTCTCATACTTCACCATTAACCAACAGATGGCATCACCCAAAGAGGATGTATAAGAGGTAGCATAAGCTTGTTTATTTTTGCTCTGACCTGAAGCCACAGATATATACTAAAGTGCACACCCTAGAGTGCTCTGCGTTGACTGGTGATGCCAGTGAGCTTCGACCGGCAGCCATCTTGGTATGTACAATCTCGTATTAGCTGCTTGTATAGAGTTTTGTTCTCACAATTATTATCAGTTTCTAAACTTATATGCTTTATTGTGTTCTTTATGGATATAACTCTTATACTGTTAGTACAATGTCTAATTTAAGTTAAAAAATTGTCCCCCACAGAACACTATTCTTCAGTCATTTCCCATAATAACCTATTTTCTGTAGCCTATAAGAGAAAGAAAATAAGTCCAGGGAAGTATAAAGGTTTATCATGTTAGTTTCCATTTATATCCCCTTTTTTTGGAAAAAAGTGCACCTTGTACACTGAAAAATATAGTAGTTTAAAAACTCAAAAGCTTCAAAACTAGAAATTATGATAAAGACATATACAAATCATAAGAAACTATCAGGCTACTAAAATTACAAAAGTGAAGTAATAAGTTAAGACATTATACAAACAGAAACCAACCAAATATTACACAGCTAAAATTAATAGACTTGGGAAAAAATATAACAGAGAAAGAACAGTCAAAGAAACTTAGACATGAAAGATTTTTCTAACAGAAGGAAAAAAAATAAAAAATTTGAAAACATTAAATAAACATAATAAGAAAACAAGTTGGAAGCAACACAAACACATTGTTAGGAAGCATACATAACATTAAAGGTTAGTTACACATACACACAGTTTTTCACAGTATAAATTTCATAAATCAAGAAATCCAGGGAAAAGAAAATGTTTGTAGAAAATATCTGGAAGTAAGAAAAAAAACAATAACCAAAGCCACTTGAACCCTTAGCTGTGAACTACACCATATGGTGCAACTGTGAACTGTCAAGCAATGGTCGACTTGTAATATCGTAGTTCTGACGTAGTTTCATGTGGCAGCACAGTCAACAGGGTCCAAGTGCTATATTTGTCTGGTTGCTTTTGGTATTTGGCAGTGTCAGTTTAACAGAAAACAGCAGCATGTTGTGTTCCTTAGTGCAAAAATTGTGGTGGGCACAGATTTCCGTCTAATACGAGTAAGGAGAGTGTTAGAAAATCCTGGATCCTGGCCATCAGAAGAGCTAATCAAAAGGCCAAGTTTCATGTGTGGGAGCCTGGACCAAGCTGTGTTGTGTGCCATGATTACTTTGTACCAACAGATAACTACAGTGAAACATCTTTTGGTAATTATCATTTCAGTATTTAAAAAAAAAAAAACCCACTACTTCCCCTTACTACCTCAACTACCACCATCACAGGGGCCAAAGAACACACACATACATATATCCACACACTCACACACATCATCTACTACCATCACTAATCAATTTTTTTTTTGCTTCTAGAGCCTTTATGATTTCATATGAAGCCAATGCTGTCAATATTTAAAAGTATGACAAGTTGTACATCATAACATGTACAAGTGGATTTTAGTGATACATATTTTTTATAAATAATTCTCTTTCAGGTTATGAATCTTAAGCAAAATGTTTGTGACCAAATGCAGTTCCAAGTGTTTTCATGGACAGCTTCACAGCCATCAGAAGCAAAGGAGAGGACAGCTTGCCAAACAAAACACCTGAATCAGACTGCAAGAATGATGTCAAGCCAGAGTTCACCAGGATGTTCACATTCAATCCAGGAATGCTTGGAGTGTGAAGTATAATAACTCCAAAGCTGTGCACGTTATATCTTTCTCATGACATACAATTTCTGCTCAATATGATATATCTTTGTAACTTATAACTAAGTAAGCATAACCTGTCCCCAGCATGCTACACTGAATTAATCATTTTCACCCTATGACAAAACCCTAGCCTTAGTAAGCATAAAAATCAAGGAATGTCACAAGTTCACTATCACCATAAAACTGACATTGTTTTGTTTCATCATGCACCTATTCTACACTTGTTTTTTAAGCCCAGATGACATTGAAATGAATAACAAGGCCTATAATATCACCCATTTAAAAGTTCATGATTCACTTAAGAAAAAGAAAATTTGTCATGATATGCAAATACAATATACACAAGGTATTTATATGTTAGTTACTTTATGTTCCTAAATAAGTTACATATGACATATAAGGACCAAATGTGTATTTACCCAGTAATAGCCCGTGTCCAGAGAAAGCAACAACAAACAAGATGAAGGACCCTGACGATTGTGCTGCCACCATGCGATTGTGGAAACGTGCTAGTTACAAGCTTCCCATTGCAAAACACACCATATGGTGAACTTTAATTTCCTTTGAGCAACAGCCTGTGGAATGCACCCAACTGATTACTACATTTTGATTGGTTGATAATTTATTTCCACTGATATGACTGGCTCAAAGCATGCTGTTCTACTTTAAAAAATTACATGCAATTTCCTTTTATATATATATATATATATATATATATAAATATACACACACACTGAAATGTTACATAATACAAATGAAATATACAAAAAAAAAATTATAAAATTCTGGAAAAAATTCCATACTGCATTATAATTTTCAAGGAAAAAAACTCTGCAGCTAAGGGGTTAAAGTTTAAAATTTTGTTGGATGGTTAGAATAATTTTAGTAGGGATAATTTAGTCTCACTAATCTTTTGAAATTATTTGAACATGTTACAGCTTATGTAATTGAGGATATGGGTGAGGATTTGGTTTACCTGGATTTTCTTAGTGCCTTTGACAAGGTGTCACATAAAAGGCTTGTTATAAAAATTCTCTCTCTACGTGTAAAGGCAAGGTTGACTCAGTGTATAAATAAATGACTGGATGAAAAAAGGCAGAAGGTTGTTATAAATGAAGTTCATCACACTGGATTAATATCTCATGGTATAATTCAGTGCTGTGTTACAGCCTTTGCTCTTTTGATTTCTATTAACCATATCTCAATGTATCAGGGGTCAAAGGTCCTGTCACTGTGTTTGTTGGCTCGAATTCAAAATTTAAATATTTACTGTTTTACGAATTTATCTCAAATTTAGTATCAAACTAAGGTCAACATTTTGCTGAAAAAAAAAACATCTGTATATACAGCAAATATGAGTTGCTGACAAATACCCTAAATAGTCTAAGTTCACCTATGGTAATAGGTGGGTAGAAAACTATTACTTTAGATAGTGCAGTTATAGCTTCATCTGTTGGGCCATTGATGAATTAAGCTTTTACTGTCTACAAACACATCCTTTTTAACCTGGTAACAAATTTGTTAGAGCATTGTTTTATGATTTGATTATGGTTGGGAACCTAGAATCAAATTGGCATTTAATTCATACATCACTGCTTAAATTACCAAAATAACTTCATTTTTGTCAACTTTGCTTCCTTAGGTGGACATTTAATTTGAAGTATAGAACATCAAATTAATCATCTGATTAGTGGTCAGATAAACAAACAGGATCAGATAAGACTACAGTAATAAATACTAGCATTTATACAACTTTGTACAAGCAAGTTTAGTTTATTTTATAAATGTTTATTTTTAGCTGTATAGAGTATAATATTTATGGTTACAACATTTTACCTGGTTTCACCAAAAATAAATGTTTAAGTATTACATAGCAGGGTACTTTCCTTGATTATCTAGTTAAGTTTGTATTCATGTTTTTTTTTTTCCTTTTCAGTTTGCATATTTTGCAAAGTTATTGAATCTGTAGTTTATTGATCATGGTAACATTTTAAGTTCTAATTTTGTAGCATGTTTAGATTTATTTTTGTTCTGAATAGCTTGGATTAATGTTTTAATAACACAATAGAATCAATAAAAGTACTTAAATATAGAAGAATTTAAACTCCACTGCCAGTTGTGAGTCTTGGTCCTTCCAAGATCATTTTCAGTCTGAAATAAAAGATGCTGCAAACAACTTTATTATATCCATTAAAAATGATAAGCAAATTAAGTTGAAATTAGATGGGTTTTTATAATTTAATTATTTAATCATTTGTGCATTATTATGCTGGTGTATTTTTTATGAATTTACACAAAGTTCTCCTTTGAATATTTGGTGCCATGACTGTTTTTATGAAGTATTCTTTGTACATATAACTAATAAAACTATTCACATGCATTTCAAGTTTACTGTAACAAGTTTCAATTGTGTCCAGTGAAAAAGGTCACCTAGTTATGTTAATTTCTTAAGAATAAACTTCAAGATTTATTTATTCTCAAAAGCTGTTATGAAAAGAAATTCCCAGTCATAGCCTAAAATGCAAAGCAAGTGTTCCAAGAATTATGAGAATCTTTAATAAAACTAAATTTAGAATTTTAAGTCAAGTGATCAAGAAAAAAAGAAAATATATTTCATTATGCTTAAATTTTAGAGATTTGCTTTCTTGGCCACAAATTGTTCCTAAGTAGATTAAATATTAATCATGCCAATCACAGCTCAGTAAAACAAGTGTTTTTTTTCCCTAGTAAATTAAAAAAAAACTCAAATAATGCTTTAAGAAAATACAATAACACAATCATGGATGTAGGTCTATCCCACCTTGTATTCTTGATATATCCCAAAAACAACAATTATTCTAAATAGCCTTAACAGTAATTATCAGACCTTACCTTACCAACACTTTTCTTTTTAATGTTACTACTTGGGAAATCATCTTGTTTGTATCATAAGTGTGCACTTTGTGTTGCTTTTTTCAATTTGAAAATTAACAGCTCGTACAAAATATTCATGCACAATGAAAGTTCTGAAACTCTTGAAAATACTTCACCAAATCTAGCAGCAAGTTCATAGTTTACAAGGGTTAAATGTGTGTATATATATAAGTAATAATAATTTGCTTTATTAAATCTTCTCAGACCTTATCTTAATGGATTTTTGTAAAATTACATAAAAGGCAATGATCAAACAAAAAAACAAAACAAACTTTAATACCGCTTAGTGAAACTTTAAAAGTTGTAAATAAAAATATCATGATAAATCACAAATCGAAATATTAGTAAATGTGACGAAAACAACTGAAATGATGCACTGACACTACAAAATCCAATATCCTCTTAAACACAAATGTGCATCTATGTATTAGAGAACAAAATGCATTTTTTTAACATTTAGAACTTGTAGTTTAAAGTGAATACCTGTTGATTAAAACGATTCTGCCGAGATTCGAGGATAATTAAATGTTTATGAAACAAGAATTTTGCTACGCTGCCCCAAAAAATACACCATTTGATTTGGGTCAGTGTCATAGTAATATACAATTATCACAATCCCTTAATTCATGATCACATCAAGTAAATAACTACACAGCCATACATATAACTTAACTTGAACTCTGAATTAATAGCCCTACTAATACTGAGATTCAGGATATTGTTTTCAGAATTTATAAGTTAATTACATTGCTTAACCTAACTTTAACCTTTTAGGCCTATTCTTAATGTTACGTATGCATGGCGCTGTCGCATTGAAGTTGTGGCACGTTTAATTCTTAAATTAGGCCTAACTGAACGAAACTATCACGCTTTACTAATTCAATACTACAAATAAACAATAAGAATTTCCTATTAAAACCAATAAATCCGTTACTAATTTTTCATAATAGGACTTGAAAGTTGATTAAACTTATATTTCTTGTTGAAATAAAGAAAATATGGGGTAAAATTTGTTAACACTTCAGAACGACTATACTGTACCTGAAGACGCCATTTTGTCATTCACACACCCGGAAATACCCTTAACGGATTTTTGTAGAATTACATAAAAGGCAATGATCGAACAAAAACATAACTTTAATGTAACTTAATGAAACTTATTAACATAAATTTAATGAAAACTGTTTTTCTAATTATTATTTTTAGCGTGAAAGAATTACAACATTGAAGAGTATTTGTATATATATTGTGAACAACGTTAATGACGATGAGAATACTTTTTCTTCCTTTTATAAATTAGTACAATTAAAGAAATAAATCTCTCGACGTCTCAAACAAATTTGGTCTGTTATAAAATATATGTGGCTCTTTTTTGTTCATATACCTGTAATTTAAGGACAAAAAAGAACATGTTTATTCACCCAAGTTATCTCATCCACTAACCTAAATTTTAAATAAAAAATCAAGAGCAGCTCTTGTCATTTTAAATACTTATCAAGTCTTTCTTTAAATTCCCTTAGTTAAAAAATACACCATATGTGAAGGTAACCCATTTCAAAAGTCAATCACTTTCTGAGAAAAACAAAGCAATCTTGGCTGAAGATAACTCCCATTCAGCCAAAATGTATATTTGTATTCTCTAGTTTTATAATTCTCACTACTAATTACGAAAAACGATTATGCTTAAATATTACCAATCCCCTTAAGAATTTTACACACCTCAGTGACATTCTCTTAAGCTATTCTTTTTGAATAAAAGAAAACAATTTCAGAGCTTCTAACATGTTCTTATATAATGATGTTGCCATCCCAATTTCATTCTTGTAACCACCTAACAATTCAATGTGGTTCCTAAGGTAAGGCACCATAAACTGAAAACAATACCCCAAAAGTGGTCAAACTAATGATATACACAAGGAAATTACAAAATATTTTGCCTTGTATTTATTGTTTCCGCAGGTTCAACCTTAAATCCTATATGCCTTGCCATTAGCAATAATACATAGTGTGGATGGCTGAAAAGACTGATTAACTAGAACACTCAGTTTGTTTTCTTCCATGATCATTTAAGATTATTTCCGTCAAAACTATAATCAAGATAGATATCCCATATCCCTTACATTGCATTTATTATACTTAAGTGCCACTTACAATTTATACGCTAACCTCATTGAATAATCTAAATCCTTTTGCAGTAATAGCTTTATCACAGCCAGAAACACTCAAATTTTTACTATCACTAGAAAATATAATTTATGTAATGATTATTCTTTCATCTGTGTCATTTGTGTAAATCAAGGAAGGAAGAAAAAGGTCCCAATACTGAGCATGGTGTGCATTACGTGAGAAATTAATCTAGTTTGAGCTCCATTCATAATAATCAACTATTTTCTTCCATCCAGGCAGTTTTATTATCCTATGAGTCAACCAATTTTCCTCAGCCAGAGGGAGAAATTTTAAAACAAGTCTTTTATGCTGAACCTTGTTTAATATTTTCTGAAAATTCAGATTTATCAAATCTTCGCATGTACCCTTATTTATATAAGCAGTAGCTTTTTCATAAATGACAAAAGATTAGTAAACCAGGATGTTCCTCCAGTGAAACCACACAAAACATCTTTTATCAGACTTTCACAATTTTTTTTTAGCAATTGGTTTAAGATTAAGAGACTTATAATTAGTGGGGCAAATTTTATCACTTCACTTGAAACGAGGTCAAGATTAGCCTGCTTCCAATCTTTTGGTACTTGCCCACTGTTCGAGGACATACAGAAAATAGTAGGAAGTGATTTACTTATCTAGTTCTTGACCTCCTTTAAAATTCTTTAAGGAACATGCCTATCTTGAATTTTTTAAAAAGTCTAATCATTTACCATATTTGATCAGTATCTCCAGTTTACGTCAACTGCCCTGCACACAAGAGTTAATTATTATCTAATTCCTTTAACGTTTGGTTTAAAATCTTGGTGTTCCTTTCATATACAACAAAACACCAGTAAAAATAACATTAAATGTATTGAAAATGTGTGAATAGAAAATAAAATAAAGGAATTTCGATTGATCTGCCTTTCAACAATGGGCCAGATGTTTTAATGGAGAATATTAAAATACGTTACTATGTAGGATAAGTGTTTTATAAATGCAAGTTACTTGTCAGGATATGAATTCGACTTGTTTGGATGAAAACAAATTCTGATTTTAAAAATATTGATTTATGCTGTTTTAGAATTTGAGGTTGTATTGGTTGTTGGGGGTAAATAAAAGTTTTTTCAGGTTTGTACAAAAACACAATTACAACTTTAAACTATAACTTTTATCTTTGAGAATTCAACCGAATTAGATAAGTAAAATCGTTTGATCACTTTAACACAATTTAAAAAAAAAGCCATAACTGGTTATACCAAGCTAAAACTACATTAAGCATTAATTCTAATGTCAAAAATATATTAGCATTATTTCATTATACAGGGAATTGAGTAAGAGGCATAAAATCAATTTTGAATATGCAAACCAACAAGTCATGTGACACATACAGGTGATATAACGTTACGGTAGAATGGAATGCGTTACAACTACATTTTGACATTGTTTGCTCTGTCGGTAGTGGATTCTAATAAAAGTTGACTGCTTTTGGATGCGTACGAAACAATTCTTTCTAATACATCAGCTCTTTGTAAAAATATTCTGATCGGAGGCTTATAACTTTCAAGACGAAAACATCTCTTGTACGTAATGGCAAAGGAATATGGATCAACTCGAGGCACTTGGACCATCAGGAAAGGTGATTGTGTAATTTTAATGCAAAGCTATAGACCTTTTTATCTGCACTCTATTCGCCTCTAAATATCGAACCCAGGATTTTAACACTTTGACTCTGTAAATTTAACGCTGAAATAGAATTGCAACAATTCGTACTTTAGCAGTGGTAAGTAAAGTCTGAAATATTGTGACAGATGAGAATCCGCTAACAAAAAAGGTTAATGGCAAAAGCAACGGTAAGCAACAACACACAAAATAATCAAGGAAGATATTTCTCTGGAGAAATGAAACAATTATATTTTAGAATATATCTGTTCAGCTTTGACATATCTTAAAGAATTGGAGAGTAAAACAGGTATTTTTGTTATTTCATACGATGACATATCGGAAAAATTGCCGAACGCAGCGTCTATGGATTTCAACACGATATGACTCTTAAAACAAATGTTGGGTAACCGTTATTTAGGAATAATATATATATATATTGTGAAAAGTACAGGAAGGAAGAGTTTCGTTTTTGATATGACAGCTTGTGACAGGAAACTTATTTAATGTAAATTATGTTACAGTAACAATGTGGTGAAGTTCCATAATCATTTTAATATAATATACTCAACACCTGTACAAGTTCTTCTTAGTTAGCCCATTTTATCAAGATTACCTGTTTAAGCATGCAAATCACGTATTCACTCTTTAGGTTTCAGCTCTATTACTTCTTTTGCAAATAAAAAAAAATTCGATTTTTGACACACTTTATTGAACTTCATGCTTTTAAGAAGTACCAGAATTTTTCTCCATTAGAAAATAGTTATTAAACAAAAGATCAAGGTTTTTAGGTGAAATGCAAAAAATAAACTAAAAGAAATACATTTTATTATTAAAATTAAATGCGCATCAAATGAAAGAGATTGATATTTTCAAACTTTTTCAGCTTTTATGCTTGAACATTACATTCTTAACAGCTCGGTTTGTTTAATTGTGGGAAGGAGCATAAAGGGAGACATGGTTTGGAAAACTCCAACAGTATCAAGTCACAGAACTCATTTACCGTACTCAAGATAGTTTAGATAAAATAAACAAAAATTAAAGAGAGCTAGGAAATGGTTTTTAAACATTAGGACGATAAATTATAAAGAAAAGATTTTGTTTAACTTTCAACAAATACATTCCCGACTGATAGAGTTTATATACTAAACTGTGAAAACATTTTGATATAGAAATCTGCTTTTGATATTTCGCTCACTTTGTCGTCAAAATGTGGAAGAATTTTACGTTGGGTCACGACTCCATTACCACTAACGTATAACTTTCTGAAGAACTTGAGAGCAAGAATAGTTGTCAGTTAGAAAAAAATATTTTGAAAAATGAAAGGGTCGTTTTTACTTAACTTATTAACTTTTATTTTCACAAAAGACACTCCTAAACATAACTTAAAAATGCTAGCCTGTCAGTTTTATTGTGGTTATGCTTAACAGTTTAAACGATCACCTGAGAATAATTATTAATTAGTAACTATTTTACTTAATTAATTACTAATTAGACCTAGGAGATACTTATAGATTATTAACCAAGGTAATGATTGACATTCAATCGATAACCACACCATAGGTATTAGTAACTTATTCAACTTTATCAGAAACTTTCGCAAGAATATGCAATTTTAACAGTTTGTTTAAAAATCTCAGGGAGACTCAAAATATTTTTTTTTCTGGCACTGAAACGTATTAGTGCTTATGATAAGATTTTGAATTTACTGCATTTGGTGGCTCTTATTTTACGTGCTAGTCAAAAGCTGTTTAATCAGTTTGTTCTGTATAGTTCGCTCGAAAACTCCAGTAACTATCAATTTGATTTATATGAGGATGTAATATCAGGTTTGCAATGGATCGAAGAAGAAAAGACAAGTGAATTGGTATAGTGTTAAAAAATTGTGTTTGTTGTTTGAGTTAAGCACAAAGCTATGCAAGAGGCTATCTGTACTCTGCCTACCAAGGGTATCGAAACCCGGATTTTAACATTGCAAGTCCGCAGACATAGCGCTGAGCCACTGGTGCCTAGTGTTTAAAATAAAAATAAAGATATTTTTTTTTTACTTCAACTATTGAGCCTGCATCCATATGAATTTAAAATTCATTTTAATCACCATTTTTCAAATTAGATAAAAATCCTATATAATATAATGTAAAATTGATAAGGCCTAAATAACGAATAAGAAATTAAATCTATTTATATGTGGGCCCGGCATGGCCAGGTGGGTTAAGGCGTTCGACTCGTAATCTGAGGGTCGCGGGTTCGAATTACGGTTGCATCAAACGTGCTCGCCCTTTCAGCCGTGGGGGCGTTATAATGTTACAGTCAATCCCACTATTCGTTGGTAAAAGAGTAGCCCAAGAGTTTGCGGTGGGTGGTGATGACTAGCTGCCTTCTCTCTTGTCTTACACTGCTAAATTAGGGACAGCTAGCACAGATAGCCCTCGAGTATTTTTGTGCGAAATTCGAAAACAAACAAAACAAACAATTTGTATGCATTAAAAATAAAAATAAAACATTATCATAGCTTTGGTCACGAAAACGTCAAGTATACTATGTCTTTACTTAAATTTTAACTATAAAACTTGTTAACGGTTAACTAAACAGAGATAGAGTAAGTTTGGATCACGTGTTTTTAAGAAATAAGGGAAAACTACTGCCAAAACATGAATTAGACAACGGTGAAATTCCTTAGGTTGAAAAACGTTAAAAATACTTCTTGTTTTTAAAACTATTACTTAGGAGAGGCTAATGTTGTAGCAATTAATTCATCTTTTGTTAAAAAACAAGCTATTACAGGTTACTTTAAGCACCAGATGGCACCATAGATTGAATATCAATATATTTCGTTCGTTTTTTGTGAAACGCAAAGACATGTAAATAGGTTAACTTTTCCATCACAAGTATCGAAACCCAGTTTTTAGGGTTGAAAGCCATCATACTTAACGCTAAAATAACGTAGGGTGTAGGGCTTTATCACTATAAATTCCATTAACACAACTTGTACGTCTCTGTATAACTATATTTCCAGAACAGTTTCTGTTATTTTAGTTTCATAACTATTTGTTTTGGAAATTGGCTTTGCCATCAAGCAGGAAATTTCAAGTTATCAGATTTTACAATTTAGTTACCTTGAAGTTGCAACAGATATGGTAAAATAAAGGAAAGAAAAGATGCAAAATATCCACAACAGAGCTTGTTATTGAGAAACAAACAACGCTCTATAAAAATTCAATACACTAATACAAATAAAGGTAAGTGATCCAATGAAATGTGTGTGGAACTGAGAAGAGTCACGAATACTTTACTAAAACAAACAAACAAGCTATCTCTTGTGAGCTGTAACTTTCTCGCGCAAAACTAAAGTTAAATTATATGCAATTTCAGCTGAAATTTACTAACTTCTCCCAAATAAATTAAGAAGGTCTGAAAAAACACACACACATAATCCTACAAACATGGTCATAAGTATAAACATAATTTTTGGTACATTAGTAGTCAAAAAGCAAGGATCTGCATCTGCTCACAAAAGGCGTGACTATCTGCAATCATTTATCTGGTTCGTCAACGGAAACAACAGCAGTTTTATTATCCTTGCTATAGACCTTTTTCTTTCTGTGAGAAAAACCAAATAGCTGTCTAATTGTTTATGCATTCAAAGCTGGCTCCGAGAGAAAATGAAAGTTGAGTAACTTACCTGAGCGCTTCACTATTTCCAAAACGGAAAAGTGTTAATACACTTTAATTCTGACAAAAACATTTTAATAAAAGAGGGGCACATAGTTCTGTCTAGTACTATATGTCTTCTCTGACCTTTCTTTCTAGCTCGTCCCAGCAGTCCCTAACTCCATACCTAAAAAAAAAAACAACGAAAAGTAGATTAAGCTTTAGTCTAGTGGTGCTAAAAAATCAAAATATTTTACTCTTACCCTAGTAAAACCACTTGCTTTGTAACATTTAACACCATACAGACAAAAACAATACTGCACATAAATAATTCCGCTTTAGAAAGGTGGTTTGCAAAATAGACATAAATACATTAAAATACCAAAGAACAAAGAAACTATAATCAAAATATCGTTTAACAACAAAAAATATAAAGAAACATTTTTACAAAAACCTAACTCCTATTAAGAGAATGTAGTAAATAAACTCTGTACAAAATAAAATCCAAATAAAAACCTTTTAACAACTGAAGTACACAAGAATACGATTTAATAAAAAGAAGCATTTCTTATATATAAAAATACAATAAAACAACTTTAACATGAGCAAATACATCATTACACAGGCCATTAATTGTGGATAATAAGAAACATACTTTTTAAGATCCGCATTTCACTTACAAAGACTCTAATAACGAAAATATTTAAAACAAAATTTTTTTTATTAAAAAACACATTGAAGCAATATCTTAAAAAAAAAGAATTTACAAAACGTACATTAAATTGACGCTTTAGTAAATATCCCTTGAATCGAGTAAAATAAATGTTCAACTATTAAAGAAAATATTTTTGTAAAAATACTCTCCAATAAAAAGAAAAATTGTACGTTAATACCAAAATTTCATCTAATATAACTAACATTATACACATATGCATACTTCCTCAGAAAACTCCTTATACATAAGAATTAACCTAAACTTATACATACACTATACAAAAACAAAACAAAACAGAAATTTATTATATAAAACGCATTTTGCAAAAACTTACTAATAATGTACGGTTTAGATGCAAAGATATAGCTAATTACTGAAAATATTCTAGGTAGCAAGCCCTTCAATAATTTACTGGTTTGTGTTGTGCTGTGTTGTTTTGCAAATAATCACTCCAGCTGTTTGAAGAGCCCGATCTTTGGGATCTTAACACACTTTTTCTTCTAACTGCGTTGACGTCTCTTGTCACTTTAGCAGACAGTGTTCTTACAGCGGAAAGTTAACTTGTTGAAGAGCTCAGGTTTTCTGTCCAGAACGTTTCCAGAGGATCCCCAAGATTAGAGCAATCACTGGAATTGTTCGATTACCAACGTAGGGAGAACTAATAGGGACAGGAGAGAAAGTGAGTGTTAAAGGCAGGATATCATCCAAACTGCATATTGTAGCCTCTAGAAAAGAAATAAATAAAATAAGGTTTGATGAATGAAAGTTTAGTGTATTGTTTTACTTTTGTGCAAGAATTGGTCAAGGAACTTGATAATTAAAGAAAGGGGCAGTATTGTAAGGTATATATATATATATAAGGATATTTAAGATGTTGATTCAGATATTTGTTTATTAGCGGAGCCAATAATGATAAAGACAATGTTATAAGCCAGAAATTTAGTAAACAGAAAAACAAGTAAAGATATAAAAAGGACTGAATGAATTAGTGTTTGTTTAGTGTGTCAATTAGTGAAGGAATACAACATTTAATTTTGTTAGAACTAAGTTAGACGGTAATAGTGAGTGCATCTGGTTATTAGTAAGCTAACTAGTAAACGTGCCTATTATTGATCAGTTAGCAGAAAAATTCTGCACGTAAGTTAGGCATACGTACTGTTACTTAACTTTCTACTGAAATGTTGTAAGATAAACCTACAAGTGAACGAAGTATGCAGTGGAGCAAATGCTAATGAATAAATAAATAAAGTCATTATTATTATGGGCACTAGACTTTACATCACTTTTACTAAATAATTCGAAAGAGCCTGACCAATGATAGAACACATTACAGCATTATGAAGTTTTTCATAAAAACCTTTGTAAATAACAAGACATTAATTATTGTTGTATTTTCATTTCAGTCCTTTCGTTATGTATTTGATTATTCTCATGAATAGGTGATGTTACTGACACGTATCATTCAAGTAAGTTATTTTTAATGGCAATAAACAGAAATGGTCTACAAGTGATGCAAGTATTGTGAAGAAGATTCCTAGAATTTCTATGAAATTATTTCAGCCATCATTGTAAAACTCGTGATTAGCTAACTAATTTTATTCAGTTCATATTTATAGACTGATTTAGAACTAAGAATTAAGAAGTAAGTTATGTATAAAAATACAACCAGTTAAGTCATACATCAAGAAGAACCTAGAATATCTTTGAAATTAGACAGCCCAACAACACAGCCAGGTCTTCCCCGCAAGTTCGCCCTGTCAGAACCATTAAATAAGTATCTGCTTCTTAGTAAGTTGTATTTTTGTTAAAAAGTTAAATGTTCTAAAATATTGATTTATTTTATGTTGGGCAACATTTATGAATGTCTTTGTATAAAGTGTCATCAAGAACAAGCCATTTCACCTGCTGATAACACAGTTCGAATTGATAGATCTGTCTACCAACTTCACTTTGGGCCTTATGTATTTATTGCTTAATTACATTTATGACGGTTATAAAGGCAAAACAGTTACATGTTTGTCTGTAATGATATTACGATAACCACTATCCTTCAGATATAAGGACAGATAAAGAATCTCATCTAATCATAAGTTTCGAGAATTGCCTGATCTACATTTTTTATGTCTTTCTATGATTATTTACACCCGAAGACGTATTTTTGGAACTGTGGTAAATAAATTTGACGTTTTTAAGCGCTGTTGCCGCCAGTCAAATATTTCACTGAATGTTTAACGTTGCTTTTGGTTTACTCACTGAAACTATACTAGATCTAACGGCTTAGCCATGTTAACACAACATTTAATGCACTTACTTATTGTAAAAGTCTATATGCACTAATTCATTCATTAAAATGATAATTGAACTAGAAATGAACCAATAGCATTATTTGATTTGTGTTTGACAGAAAATGTCAAATTATTTTAATTTATTTACATGTATGTGTGTATTTTTTTTTTATATAGCAAAACCTTATCGGGCTATCTGCTGTATCCACCAAAGGGAATCGAGCCCATAATTTTCAAGGAAGAAGCCTAATTTTTTTAACGTATAAAATATGTAATTGTTTCATTATATTGTTCTTTCCTAATTTTAATTTTTGTGTAGGTTTTCTAACAACATTCAAATATTTTTTAGTGAAGGATGTGTCGTTTTCTAGGAGTTCCAACAACTATTGATTTCTGGCTTACTTACAGTTTCCTGAATCAGACTGCTTGCATGAAGGATGTCATCCTGAACTTGATGATTTGAACGATCAACTTACGAGCTGAAGCACTGTGGCGCGTGTCTAATCTGTTGATCAAACGTTAAATTGTATACATGTTTAATGATGTACTTATTTCCCTCCTTAGAAAACATTTATAACTTTAAATATCTTGTTTTAAATTTAAACAAAAGTTATTTGTACAATAAATGTTAAGCTTATTAAATCAAGTACTCGCAGATATTTTAAACACCAGTGAAGTTTTAGAAATTAGGTATTTTTTTATGTTATTTTACGTTTAATTCAACTAAGAAGGTATTTTAATATACTGAGGTATGATTCATAAATTAAAAAGTTTAGAAAAATATTTATCAAAGATTTAGAACTTCAACTGAAATAGTACAAAAACAATTATGTCAGAAGCAAACTAATACCAGTTACTTACAAACAGTAACAGAATCTTTTTTTTACAAGCTCACATTTCGAGATACAGCCATTCTCTTTCTAGCCTAACTGATAACGTATGTTTACACAGGTAAGCTAGATACATTTTATCAAGTCTGTATGGTCTTTACGACATACTGATCTTTACACAAATCACGACATTTATAAAGCACCACAGTTGCTTGTTTCAGCTCTTACGATAATTGAAATAAGCATCAAAATTCACAACATAGGTTACAAAGAAAAACAATAATCGGGGTTGCATTGGCATAAAAGATTGGTTTGTTTTGAATTTCGCGCAAAGCCACACGAGGGCTATCTGCGCTAGCCGTTCCTAATTTTGTAGTATAAGACTAGAGGGGAGGCAGCTAGTCATCACCACCCACCGCCAACTCTTGAACTACTCTTTCACCAACGAGTAGTGGAATTGACCGTCACATTATAACCTCTCCACGGCTGAAAGGGCGAGCATGCTTGGTGTGACGGGGATTCGAGCCCACGACTCTCGAATTACTAGCCGAATGTCTTAACCACCAGGCCATGTGCATAAACGTACGATCCATTAGTTGTGATGTGGCATCTAATATAATATAGAATCACCTTAAACATACTGGGGCCCAGCATAGCCAAGCGTGTTAAGGCGAGCGACTCGTAATCGCGGGTTCGCATCCCCGTCGCGCCATACATGCTCGCTCTTTCAGCCGTGGGGGCGTTATAATGTGACAGTCAATCCCACTATTCATTGGTAAAAGAGAAGCCCAAGAGTTGACGTTGGGTGGTAATGACTAGCTACCTTCCCTCTAGTCTTACACTGCTAAATTAGGGACGGCTAGCACAAATAGCCCTCGAGTAGCTTTGTGCGAAATTCAAAAAAATAAACATACTGTACTATAAATAATCCCACCTACTTAAATGTTCTATATGCCAAAATTTTATTTTTCTAACGAAGCTTTTTGACTGATATAGTGCAATAGTATTGTTACACCAACACAGTCTTATCAAGAAAAATATTGAAATATTATAAGTAGAAATTATTAAATTGCATATTTTCTTTTATCTATCATTAAAAAGAATTATTTAAGAAGATGTACTAACGGACTTATTTTGCATTCTTCTTTTTTATTTATTGACCAGATAGCCCTTTGTGGCTTTGCTATACGAAAAAAACACACACAAACACACTCTTTTTTTATTACTACTAGTTACGATTTTTCAAATGGTACTACGAAGATAAAATATATCATAAAGCGAACTAAAAAATATGTAAGTCAGGAAACTGACATTAAGAAAACTTTCTTGTAAGAAAAGCTATGAGCTTATCCTTTATTTTCAAATCTTCTTCTCAGATGAGTAAGAAAAACGGAGTACTTAAGCAAGAGTGATATTTTCAACAGAGAACAATATTATTATATTCATTTTTACTAGTTATTATATGTATATCAAATTTTAGGATCAATTTCCAGTTAACAGAAGCCTTTATTTAGTTAGCACTACTTTAAGGAGGCGTTTCCAAAGCTGAGAACATAACACGCACTTTAAAATTTATACTTTAAAATATATATTTGCATCTGCTGTTATTCAATTTAGGACACGATACAGTTGTACTTGTAATATAATAAATAGATATGAAATGATTATTAACTTGAACTTCAGTTGAAGCTATATATTTGCGTGTACATATATAGAATTATGTGTATTTTTATGAATTACATAATGGTAGTAATACGTAGCGTGACTGTTCGTGTTAATTTTTTGGGAAATGAAAGATGTCAGGTGAAACTTTTTTCAGTACTATATGTTCTCAGGAAGAGTTTAGAGAATAAGGTTCATCTATGATGCGGAAATAGCACTTGTGATTTCCTATCACGTGCATCTGTCTAATAAAATATAAGACAGAACTTGAAGAATGACACTCTCAAGGTCTTAAGATACTTAAGCGTTCACATATTCTCTAGATCCTAAAAAAAATCTAGTTTAATTTTAGCAATGAATATTATAATGTATATTACTGTGGTATTCTTTTCACCTATTGTGTGTCACGGAAATTATCAAAACTCTACTTACATAAACAAATCTATCAAACATTTTCAAGCAGATATAGTAAGTATTTTTGTTACAGATTCGGAATTACCTGTAAGTTTGGAAATTATCAGGCCTACTTTAGAACTTGCAGCGATTGAAATTAATGAGAAGTATTCCAATATTAACTTTAACATCGTCTTTCGCAATGGCGCTTCTTCTTGCAAAGCAAATGTTGCTGGCGCATATGCCGCAGAAGAATATTTCTTGAGAAGAGTTACTGCTTTCGTCGGTCCAGCTTGCACCCTAGCACTTGATCCTGTAGGGCGGATGGCATCCTACTGGAATATTCCAATTTACACTGCAGGAGGTATCGATACCACAGTTTCTGACAAATCCATTTTTACTACTCTAACTAGACTTTCTTTCTCTTTGGAAGGAGCGGCTAATTTTATTTTAGAAATCCTCAAGGAATTTAACTGGCATCACATCGCTATTATTGTGGACGAGACCAACCTGCAAAAAATTCTAATGAAAAGGAGCTTGGTGGATATTTTCAAGGACATAAATGATTACGAACTTTTTTATTCAGTAAAAGAATTTTCTAACAAATCGGTGGTAGATGCTAACTTTACAAAGCTATTAACAGAAGCCAGTAAAGAAGCCAGAGGTAAGTATTTTATTCTAACCCTTAACGTTATATTAATCAGGATATTCTAACAACAGTTTAACTTTAAAGATAAAATGCATAACTTTGAATATATAAATTGCTTTAACATAAATGAATGGTGTGTAAAAAAATCATAGGTGTTAGCATAATATAACCATAATCTTCCAAAAGAAAGATGTTAAATTAAAAATCAACATCTCAGTAAAAGAGCTTTAAAATTTGAGATAAATAAGTTATTTAGCATTTAAAATTATGTTACTGCACATACATAGACTAAGTAATAGTTGAAACAACACACCACTTATAGTAATAAATAAAAACGATTAATTTACGTTACCGGAATTATCATACTTACATTGAAATATTTAATATCTGAAAACGTATTTTGGAAGAGGGCCAAGAGTACAAACTGTCGAAATATAGTAACTGAGATAGAATTGCCTCTAGAGTTAGAAACATCTACTCATCTACAGATATTATTATTACAAAAATAAAGACAAATCTTTATTTTCTAAAGTCTTCAAAGCATTTGCATTTTTTGTCAATTCTGTTTTCATATGATTAAATAACTGAAATTATCATTTACTAATTTACATTTTGTTCTTATTACAAACTATATGCCCTTTTACTAGAACTTTATGAACTGTAAATATCAGATTTGTTTGATGTATAACCATATTCACCAAACTTAAAAAAAGCAAAAGAGAAAGGTTACAACATTTAACAACAGCAGATAAGTTATATATGTTTTTAATCAGTTCGCATACTGTTCTATATTGATGTTATTGTCTACATGTATGAAATAACTATTAAATTAATGATCGAATAGTAAGACAGAAGGCAGAGTATTACTCGGACAAATATGTACGACTTGTCGTCCTGGTATGTATAAGATGTTTTGAGTATTTGTTTGTTAAAACACACATACGCATCTATTTTGTATAAAAGGGTGTGCTTTTAATATAATTTTTTCGAAACAAATAAAAGCTTTATTCAAACAATTTTTCTATAGTTGGTGTACAGTCATGGCTCGTCATGAACCAAAAGTTAAAGGGCGTCAAATAGCTCGACTGTTCAAAAATGGCATTAAGCAAACGGTAGGGTACCCAAGTGTACTCAAAATCCCGAAACGTCATCGGACTACAGGAAACTTTGTTCCAGTAAAGTCTACTAGTAGATACCGAAAAGCCACTTCCAGAGATGACCGTGTCTTGATATGATTAACGCGTCCAGGTAGAAAGAATTCTTGCAATACCTTACGACAGGAACGACAGCAACATTTTTATTCCAGAGTATACAGAAGAACAGTAAACAGGAGACTGACACAATAATGTTATTTTGCAAGAAGGGCTATTTCATCGCCACCACTGTTATTTTGGCAAAACAGCATGCAAACTTAAGTTAGGATACTGCTGACATGTTTCCAACTTGTTAAAGCTGATGAAAGGATTTTTTGTTTGCCGTTTGCTTGAAAAACAGATGAAGATAGACTATTTTTCTCATACGAAACACCAGGAGATGGTGCAGTACACGTCTAGGCTGTTATTCATCATGGTGGAAAAATTGCTTTTCATATCCTCCTGGGAAATGTAAACGGCCCACATACAGACATCATATGCAGACGATATTTCTGTCATAAGCTAGGAAAAGGCTTGGCAGCAACTTTGTGTTCCCATATGACAGGGTCACTGCCCACAGTGCGCGTATAGTACAGAAATATCTCGACCACGAGAACGTTACAAGATTGCCATGACCGATATATTATCCAGATTGTAAATTCATTGAGAGTTGTTGGACAGAACTGATACAGAAAATTTCTAACCACGATCCTAAAACAGTTGAGTTGCAGCGCCTTTTATTAACAAGTTGGAATAAAATCACTATGAATTACATCAATAATTTCATCGATAGCATGCTATGTCACTTTGTGGAGGTTATTAAAGTAAGAGGAGGACCAATTAAGTTTTGAATATTTGGTATGAACGTAAATAACGTTACAGACGCTATTCATAATAATCTGATGTTATATTTTGTCATTATATATTGTTTACTGTTCTAATGAGTCGTTCATGATGTTCATCGAACCTGTCTCATTATACAAATTACACATGTTGATGTTTAATATAACATCCATTTCTCAGTGTGACAACGCTAAGTATATTTGTATTCCATCTTAGTTATAACTATCTTATTTGTTAGAAAATATACAAACATTTTGGCTAAAACAGTATTTACAACGTCTGTTACTTAAGAATAAATGTCCTATGCTTTTTTATGCGTAATGCAAAAACAGCGATTTAGCTGAGCTCCCATGTGAAAATAAAATAACTGATAATGTACACACACATATATATATATATTTGAAATAAAACAAGAAATTAAAAAAATTACAATATCTGTATATTTATGATTAATAAAAGACTTGAAAATGAAATAACTAAAACATCATAGCGTTGGTAGTCTCAGAAATATCTTTTCCATGTCGTACGGCGCCATTGACGGTTCCCTGGAGGATATGAAGAGCAATTTATCCACAATGATGAATAGCTGCTTAAACATGCACTGCACCACTTTTTGTGCGTTTCCTGTAAGAAAAAAGTCTTTTATCATCTGTACTTCAAGCAAACGATGAACATGAATCCTTCCACCTGTTTTAACAAGCAGGAAACAAGACTCCTCTGATAAGATGATATGTTGCTAGTGTCCTAACTGTAAGTTGGCATGCCGTCTTGCCAAAGCAACACAATAACAGCAATTAATCTGGTTAATATCAGTTTAAAGACATCAATTCTTGCAAAATAACCATTTTGGTGAGTTTACTGTTCACTCTTCTTCAAGATAACCTGAAATGAATGATTTTCTGCCATTCCTATGGTAAGATGTTGTAAGATTTTTTTATGTAGATGTGGTAACCTAATCAAAACAAGGTCATCTTGGTTAGTAGTTTCTAGGCGTCTACCATCATACTTTCCTGGAACAAAGTCTCCTGTAGTCCAATAACGTTTCCGGATTCTGAGTACACTGAGGGTACAATACCGTTTTCTTAAAACCATTTCTGGACAGTCGAGCTATTTGACAACCTTTAACTTCTAGATCATGAGGAGCTATGACAGTACAGAGAAATTGTTTGAACAAAGCTTTTATCTATCTCGAAAAAGATCATATCCAGAACATGCAGCTTTATACAAAACAGACGTGTATATGTGTTTTAACGAACAAATGCTCAAAACAACTTACACAGACCAAAATGACAACTCGTACGTTTGTCAGTTGATACGCTACCTTCTCTTTTACTTTTTGGGCATTTACTTAATAAATGCTCGATACATGTAACAGTAAAATCAATACAGAAACGTATGCAAATGTTTTGGCCATGACTGTAAGCAGGTCCTAGAAGCAAATGCATTTGTTACCAAAACACACTCGTACATTATGACGGACGGCAAGTGTCTGGAGCCCCCCCTCCATATGATATGAATTATAGTTTTAAAATAACTTCATAGGCAATATACGACCAGCATTTCCCTCTAGCTTTCTGAAATCCAATATTTTAAACATTTGAGTTACCAAATAGCTTGATGTCCTCTCCAAAGTCTATTGGGGATCAATACTCCTTACCACACTCCACTGTGAAACTATATATCGAAAGAGTCATGTTTATGGCTCTAAATTTCTTGTGAGTTATCTGCCAAATAAGGTGATGTATTTCTCTTTATTTGGCTGATACATACTCGTGGACTATTGTAACGCGTAAGGATAACAATATAACTCCCTTGATTTTATATCGTTGGGGTATTTTTGTTTAATACGCCTATAATTGTTTAATTCTATATTACGGTATTTTTCAAGAAAGTTGTAAACTACTGTTGTGTTCATAACAAAATTCTAAATGTCTTTTCTTCTTTTATTTGGGTACGTATTGCCTATTCTTGCTTGAGGCGTTCATTTGGCTTGAAATAGTGTTTCGGTATTCCAAGTAGCGTTTATTTTTGTCGTCGTTTCAAAGACATATTTTTATATTGTGAGTTTTGTAGCAGTCTAGATGCTCTTTTCAGTTTGTGTGTGTTTGAGTAGGTCAGCAAATTAGATACAAGCGTTAATACACTATAATACCTTTCTAGCTATGAAGGGAAATACATTAAACGACTTCAGATGTTTTTGGAAAACTTATTGTATATTACATCAGATTTTGTACTTGTTATACAATTTTTATTAGATTTTGGTATATTTTGAAACCTATAACGCAAAGCTACTAAATAATGATGGCTGGCATAAAAACCATCATGTGGAACATTTGTTTCTAGTGTTTAAGCGTGATTAGAATCCTCTAGCACTGACAATAAAGCTCACATGCTTATATTTTATACACAAACAAAATTAGTTGCTGAAGTAAAAAACTTTTAATATTCATTACTGACTAAACAAAAATCATTCACTAGTTAGGGTTCTCGAGTCCCAATTTGAAGGGCTGGGTTTCAATCCTCGTCCCACCAAACATGCTCGCTCTTTCAGCCATGGAGTCGTTATAAAGTTATAGTCAATCCCACTATTCGTTGGTAAAAAAGTAGCCCAAGGGTTGGCGGTGAGTGGTGATGACTAGATGCCTTCCCTATCGTCTTTCACTGTTTAATTAGGAACGGCCTGCGCAGATATCTTTCTGTAGCTTTGCGTGAAATTCGATAACGAACAAACAAACGATTAACTGGATGTGGTATGGTATGGTGGTTAGAGCAACTGAGTTGCAATCTGGAGGTCGTGAGTTAGAATCTCAGTTGCAGTAGATGTTCGTCCTCTATGACTGCTGTCTAGACTGGCCACCCACGTGTAAAAGTTCTTGTTTTCAATAATAACCGTCCGTACCTCAACTAGTTATGAAATAGAAGAGTTAATTCAGTTATGTGGGAAGCTGGGGAATATAATATGGAAAATGTGATCACGAAATATAATGGAGAATAGGAAGGGCAAAAGAGACATGACCAAAAATGGAAGAGATACTGAAAAATTGTAAAATGTCTAATGAGATAAAGCTAAGCGTTTTGGGTTGTTATATTACATCACTTCTCAAGTATGTACCATAATGTTGAACAATACCACGAATTCTACAAAAGAGAATTGAAGGAATTGAGTTGTGGGTTTTTAAATCACACTTTGAAGGTATATTGGATAAGTCATACCTCAAATGAAGATATTTTGCAGGAGATAGATGCTGAATAACTACACAAAGAGACAGTTAGAGTTATTTAGACATGTTGCGGGGAAAGATAAATTGAAAGTCTGGTCGTAACTGGAAAGACTGAAGGAAGGAGATACTGTGGAAGAAAGAGGTTGATTTTTGTCAAGAATTTATCTAAATGGATGAATACACCGACACTAAAAATTCTTTTTGCCTCAAGGAGAAGAGATCTGTGGAAAAAATCTTTGTTACCAACTTCCTGTTTGGATATGGTACTTAGAGAGAGACTCGCTCTAACATTCTTACACGGACATCTAAATTTAAATCAGCTATATTCATAATATTATTATACCCTTGTACAAAGCTGCACGAGAATTACCTGCGCTAGCTGTCCCTAATTTAGCATTGAAATACTAGATGGAAGATAGTTAGTATCACAACCAACCATAATGGTTTTACTTGTAACTTTTATGATAGAGTTGTACATCGATGAGAAGTTGGAACACCTTGCGGTGTGTTTCTCATACTCTGCCTATACGAACACTACTTTCAGTAACACTCTTCACCTTTGTAAAACTATAGAATTGATAAGATTAAAATAACAGCTTCATATTTTACTAATAAAGTGAAACTGTATATACTAGTTGACGAAACTAAATTAAATTATTAATTTTAAAACTTTTTAATATGAAGTTAATTTCATGTTGAGCTACGTTTTACAAATGTTTCTTCTGGTGTCATTTCTTAGTCATAGCAATATAACCTCTGAAAGCAAACAATTTCCGCTTAGGAGGTCCTAACGATATAACTCAAGCTACACGTTATGTGGACAACTTTCGTTCTAATGACAGCCAAGTGACGAGCCCTTAGGTTCCACTTCGTGGAATTATGACGTCATCGTCTCTCTTGTGTGGTACCATGGCATCATCATTTTTATTCCCCTCCTTTCCCTCTGAGGTAGCCAATCAACGTGTGTCTAATGTATCCTGGTAACTACTGATATATGTAGAGTTTAAAGTTTCAACATATAATTGCGGATGTACCTAACCTTTCTTAATGTACAGAAGTATTATGTCTATAGTTATAATTTATTGTATCTTCTTCAACAAAAGCGATTATTATAGCTTAGTGGGTAAGATGCTTGAATCGCAATCTGTAATTCGCAGGTTCGAATTCCTATTATACTAAACACACTCACCCTTTCAACTGTGGGGACATTATGATGTACAGTTAATCTCACTATTCATTGGCAGTGATAAGTAAGTAGCCCAAGAGTTGACGGTGGGTGGCGATGACTAGTTGCTATCCTTGTAGTCTTACACTGCTAAATTGTATCTTTGCGGAAAATTGAAAAACCAAAAAAAACTTTGGGCAAAGGATTATTTGATATTGTAACTAACTATATATTGTAATAATGATACACATGAGTAGCTTACTCATATGGTTCACGATGACTTGCTGTAGCTATTGGCTATTTGCTTGTATCAGTTCGAGGTGTAAAATATCAACTTGCAACTGGAGATTGCCATGAAGATTCGTTTTAGAATATAGTGAGCATTTATAGTTTCCGTGTAAGTAAGTTATCTGTATACAATGCATAACAATGGACAAATATACGATTAGAGTGAGGCGCAACATTTACCAAGCGCAAATGAAATTTTGCCAATAGAAAAGCAGCCTCTTAAAATAAAATACATATATTTAAAAAAATCACTTGAAATAAACCTTCATTAATTATTCTACGACTGTGCGCAATCACATTTAATATTATGTTGATTTTTGATCCTTTACATCATACATAATACGGGAGTTGACTCTCTAAAGACATCGATTGAATAGCGTACAAAGCATTGAGTATCCGCACGTTACAGTCATCTAATGTTCATCTATTACTGACAACTAATGTCTGTTTCATCTTGTATTTACGCTTTTTTTAAAGACATCAGATGTTCGTATGAAAGTTAACTTCAAGGGATAATGATAACGTCGTCTGCACTAGAATTAATATTTTGTTTGGCTTATGTAACATTTCGAAGAAATAATTTGACTTTTCAATTCCCCTACGTCCTTTCTACGTCCAGTACCTTATATACTGCAAAAGATTTAAGTTTAATATACTAAGCTGTTTTTGCTTTATTGTTTGTTGTTGAATTTCGCACAAAGCTACTCGAGGGCTGTCTCTGCTAGCCGTCCCTAATTTAGTAATGTAAGACTAGAGGGAAGGCAGCTAGTCATCACCACCCACCGCCAACTCTTGGGCTATCTTTAACCAACGAATAGTGGGATTGACTGTAACATTATAACGCCCCCACGGCTGGGAGGGCGAGTATGTTTGGCGCTAGGCCATGCCGGGCCTGTTTTTGCTATATACTGGTGAAGGAATAACAATAACAATAATAATAATAATTTCAAATCGGCTATTTTAAGTGACTTTTTTCCCCCTTATAAATCTAACATACGTGATTTTTTATAAATGTCTATATGTGTGCAGCATTAACAATCAATAGCAAAGGTTTTAAAGTGGTATTTGAAGTAAATCTTTACTGTTTAAAGTGGTTTTTTTCCCAGAAGTTCTATTAGAGTTTTGTGTAATTCCTTATGACAGAGGTTCATAATATCTGCAATATGTATGTGTTCTAGCATGATATTAGATCAAATAGAATAAATAACCATGGCATATGTAAAATGAAATATTTACAATAAAAGTCATAATGTTTCTAAGGACAGCTGGTATGGGTATTAAAATAATTAAAATAAAGTACAGAACAACGTTTCAATCGTCTTAGGTAATCTTCAGGTTAACAACGAGTGTTTGCAAATGATTGTTGCTGGGCACATGTTTTAGGGATGAAAGTGTGTATGGGTACGAGAATGTAGGGGACATTGCAGTTAGATGTTAGGTTATTAATTAATATAAGTATAGGGGTGTTCCTGGATATTAGTTTAATTTTGGTTTGCGTTCTTGTATAAGTAGTGCTTCTATGATTTTGCGTTTGTTCTGTACGTCATTTTAATTAAAGTTTTAATACCCACATCAGTCATCTTCAGAATGCATTTTTACTTCAAGTGGGTTTCTCGTCATCATGAATAAAGGGCACAGTTACATTGGCAAAGGAATAGTATATTTTGTCTATAAAGTCAAAAAGGTGAAACTGCAAATTTGTGTGTTAAAGTATTACATGGTATTTAGAGATATAATGAAGTGTCCTTTTTAAACAAATAAAGTAAAATAATATTGATTAATTAATTATCCTACGAACTACTCAAACACTGTCCCGGGTATCATCATCCGTCTGTAGGACGTTAATGACGCCATCCTCCTATAGAAAAACATATAATACAGTTAGATCTGTACGTAGCCCTACATAAGTATAGTAACACTGTAAAACATTTGTAAGAAAAATTATATAATTGATAAGATTGAAACAGTAGATAGTTTTATTTATATGAGTAAGTTAAAGGTGGTAAAAGTTTATCGAACTTAACAGTGGTCGTGAATCTAGGCGAATACAAGGCGTCAGTTACCCTCAACTGCTAATAAAGAAGAAAGTTGTGTTTATAAAATGTACTTTAAAACTGTAAAGTTTTATGAATTTTAATTGATTTGTACTTCAGTATTGGCCCGGCATGGCCAAGCGTGTTAAGGCGTGCGACTCGTAATCTGAGGGTCGCGGGTTCGCATCCCCATCGCGCCAAACATGTTCGCCCTCCCAGCCGTGAAGGCGTTATAATGTGACAGTCAATCCCACTATTCGTTGGTAAAAGAGTAGCCCAAGAGTTGGCGTTGGGTGGTGATGACTAGCTGTCTTACACTGCTGAATTAGGGACGGCTAGCTTTGTGCGAAATTCAAAAAACAAACAAACAATACTTCAGTGTAAGTATTATAGAAAATAGTAAGCGTTAGTATTTTAAATAATTTCTATAATGGTAAGGTGATTGGCTAAACAGTAAATTATTCATTTGTTTCATTTAGGTGTTGCAAAATGGGGAAGTTAATTAGTTTCAGGTAGAAACTAAAATAAGACTCGTGTGCCATTAGCTCCAGTCATCTAGCTCTCATCAAAGAGGAAGCAATAATAACTGTTATTTACTTAGATCCTTTAAACTTTAGTGATCAGCTTAAAACTAAACATGAGATTTAATTAAATAAGCGTCTTTTTCAGGATGTTATATATTAATTATAGAAATGAAAGCATTTTACATATAAAACGTCAGGAAATGCAAAAATATGATTAGATGTACAAGCGAAAACTGTAATCAATATAGATAATAAAAACATAATCGACTTTCTTGTTCAATATTTATATAAAAAATATTAGTTACGATAAAAAAAATCAGCAGCAAGTTAAACGCATTAGTAACACTGTCCTTCTACGGATATACATGTAAAATGTAAATGAAAACGAAAACATAATGTAAGTTAAAGTGTGTATGCAATCCTACCGAAGTATAGTAGCACTGTTAATCTATAGAACCTTTAACCATTAACCTTTGTATAATACATGTATGTAAAAGATATAAAGAAGCATGAGCAAATTGAAATATATGTTAAGAACGATAAATATCATAGTTATATGTACACAGAAATAGCACATTTACCTTGTAAATACAAATAAGTTAAACAGAATTATTGTCCTCAACATAACGGTTTTACTTGTAACTTTTATGACAGTTAAATAAATCTGGACTTTGATGAAAAGTTCGGACACCCTAGTATGAGCTTATCATCCTCTGCCTATACAAACACTACCCTTAGTAACTCTGTCCACCTTTGTAAAACTTACGTGAGAGGAAATCTATAGAGCTGATAAAGTTAAACTAACAGTTTAAAGTTTTACTTATAAAGTGAATTTGTAAACACAAGGTTATGAAAGTAGATTAGATTATTAATTTTAAAACTTTTAATAGAAACTTAATGTCTTGTTGAACTACATTATTAAAATTTCAATGGAAATGTTTTAATATACCAATAGATAGTTTGGTTATGGAAAATATTTTATGGTTGACTACTGAAGAAGGATCGATATTTTGGTCTGGTAGTAAAGGTCCTACACTCAAAATCTGTCGGTCAAAGAATCAAATCGAACAGCTGAATATTCCTCGCCTTTTCAGACGTGGATGTGTCATAATACGACGATCAATCCCACTATTAATTGATAAAATGTAGCCTAGCAGAAGTTGATGGTGTGTGATGCTGATTAGTTGCTAAATTTGATTTTAGTTATAAAAGTGGAACTACCAGAACATGCATACAAGCAAATATACAGAGTTTAAAGTTTCACAATATGTAACGTAATATTAAACTTTACACATACTTTGATCACTCTTAAAGATATTTCAGTTTCTTATTAGTGGTTTTTAATTCACTCTTTAAACCTCTATTTCTTCAGTATTTGTCTTAGTTACTGAATGGGAAACTATTCGTAGCCTTCTTCTTGAAGCTTATAACCTAGGGATGGGCAATGGAGAATACACTTTCTTCACCTTCCAACTAAACAAGAACAAAAAGAAGTATGGTGAAATTTCCTGGTACATACCTGGAGATTATAGAAATAAGGTAATTTCAAATGATTTTGATCTTATCAAGTAAGATATTTTAGGTGTATATGGGATTATTTTACACTTAAATATCGTTTTATAATTTGTAGAGCAAGGAATGTTTGTAAATTATTATTATATGATTGTTTATGTTTTCAATTAATATTTTCCTGATACTTCTTGATTTACTTTTAACTTTATGATGTTGAAACAATCTTACTCACAACTAACTTCTGGTCCGATTACACAACAAAAATTGAACTTGACAATTCTAGCATGCAAATTCATCTATATTTTGAAAACTTTTTTGAAATTGGAAAATACATCTGATTTAAAAATAGGCATTATGTTTACTACAGACATGGAACTAAACACTAATATTCCCTTGGTTTTTGGAATTTAAATACAAAACACTTGGACATTCATATCCAATTTTTATATAAGTAGTACAACATAATACCGAAAATATGTTTAGCAAAGAAAAGATTTCCATAAAACCAAACGTTTCGTATATTCTTGAAACTCCTCGTTAAATTATTTAAAAGTAGCATAAGTTCTGCTAGGTTACTATAGGATAGTTTTATGCGTCTTATTCAGATTTTAAATACAGTGTATAACAAAAGCTTTATTGTGGCACGTTTCGATGGTTTATTATTTTCAATCCTTAGGAATTTAGCTTTTTTATTTTTAAATTTTTCTCGATTATAACGTGAATACTTGTTTTTTTTTTATAGTGCATACTTAAAAAAAATTTGGGCTACCTTATAGGTTTCAAAACAATGCTACACCACCATAACTCAAATAATAACACTAACATGTCGTCCACGTCAGTTTAAAGTTCAACGTGTTATGTTTGTTTAAATGTAAAGCTGGACAATGGGTTATCTGCGCTTTGTATGCTGTAGTGATCAAACTGCGAATTTTTGCTATAATTAGCTTTCAACTATGGTGCCGAGTCTATAAATGTCTAACCTTAGTAAATTTTTATATTTTTTGTTTGCTATTTGTCATTGATGCTGTTGATAACTTACCTGCTCTTATTTTTCAGTACAATATGTGGATATCTTGGGGGTTGACATTTTTTCCGGTTTTCATTCATTATTAAAGTAAACTTTTGCCTCCAGCTTCAACTGATCAAACATACTTGCCACGCCTACAAGGAAACGTTAAACAATAACATATATTATTTCGTTCACTGGATTGTTCCAATGAAAACATCTGTGATACCAATCAAACAAATCAGTTGTTTACAGTGTGCAAGATAAAGTTTTAAAATTTTGTACTATTTATTATTAAGTATTTTCTGCGGACATTTGAGCTATTTAGCTTTTTTTTCTGTAAGATTATAAACGTTTAGATAATAGATTAGCATTGTTATAACTGAATAAACAATATATCTATCTCGATATTAGATTTGTGTTTTTGTTGGTAATGAAACGCAATTATTACTTCAAGATTTAAAAACGAAGATTATTGGTACTTTTTAGGACGCCCGAAAAATGTACGAAGCTCTTATGGTAGTGACTCTCCGGGTTCCAGCTACTCTACAATACAAACAGTTTTCTGCAAAAGTTTTAGAAAATTCTCGACTAAAGTATAATTCAAACGCAGATGAAACTATGGTGAGTAGAACGGTATTTTGTGCCTAATAAACAATACTATAATATAGTGATGTATAAGCAAGTAACGTACATCACTGTTGTAAAGAGAATATAGCATTATGGAGCATAAGACCACGTGTGAAGGTGAATAATAATAATAATAATAATAATAATAATAATAATAATAATAATAATAATAATAATAATAATAATAATAATAATAATAATAATAATAATAATAATAATACACAGCGTTATAGTAAAAACACAAAATCTTATTTCAAAAAATACGTAGTCTTGGGGTGAGTTGTTTCTATCCTTATATTTAGAATTTTATCTTTTTAACTTCACAGTTTACATACAGTTATAGAGAACGATTCTTAATTTTAATATTCTATTTTTTATCACTGCATTAGATAACTTAGCTGAATGTACGGTTATATACTTATAAAAAAGAAGTCGCCGTACGTTACAGAGTTTATCCTATCGATAAACGTGTATGCTATTTTAAATCTTTGTGTTACTAAGGACGAGGACTCCTTGGTCACAGTGGTATGTGCCATCTTGGATTTCCGTTCAGCATGACTTTACGAATATTTTTAATTATGACTTTTGACATTTATTTTCTAAAATTAAAGAAAAGTTAATTTTTCACAATAATTAGCAAAATATGTTCATGCTCAGCTTATTAGCATGCGTCGCCTGCTTGCTGAAAATAGTCTGCTTCTGTACTGTTGTCGTGATATATATGAATTTACCTTCCTTCAAGTCAGGATAAAGCTCTTTCAAATTTGATTGAATATTTTATGATTAAATTATTTCGTCGTTGGACTGATTGAGGTAGTTTGTTGTTGTGTGTTACAATTTACGCTTAATACTAATAGTTTGATCGCCATTATTTTTTTAGCACCGAACGAGCAAAGTAGTTAATTTTACTTTATGTTTAGCCAGCCTTGCACTAAATAATTCACCAATTCATTGCGGAGTGGACTATCATATTTGTGTTTTGTATTTGGTTAATTATATTATTACCATTCATTGCTATTTTGTTTATTTGCTGTTGTTATCAGTTAATCAGATTATGTTCTTTGTCTTAATTTTAAGCTTTAAATATTTTATTAATGCTGCTTATATGGATAAACGTAGAATTGTATACTTATTATTCAAATTTTGGAATAAACTTGTGGGAAGATTACAGAGTTATTTAGGCCTTGAAAGTCCTTTTTATCAAAACCTTAACTTGGAGGTTTTAACAGCAGATTAAGATTATTAAAAGAAAAGTCACCTGGGCATATTCTATATCTAGCTCAAACCTCTAGCCTCTCTATTACCATTTTGAATTATAATCTTAAATTCCATTTGCTTCTCTCTCAGTCTAAAGTTGAGAAGTATAAGTTATTTTAATTGGAACATTTGCATAATATTTAGCTGTCATTACATTGAAGGTTTTACGAGAACGTAAGCACCTAAGAAATCATGGGATAGTAGGATGTTATAATACTGATTTTATTTGTTTTATTTGTTACAACTTATTAATATTAAGATGGGCCATGTAATTCACATCAAATATGTAATATGCTAGGAATCGTTATTTTCCTTATTTTTTGTCACTAAAATTTACAGAGATGGTAATTCATGACATGTTGGAAGATTAATTTGGTTTCGTACTTTCAATTTTTCAGACATTTCACACTTTTAACTTTCCATTGGTTAATATTGAATGAAGAAGAGACCATGCTAAGACTGGTTTCAAATACCTAAAGTGTATAACACTAGAAGTAGGAGTATGGTATTAAATCATCTTTTAGTTACTTTGAATACTTTATGTTAATAAATATATAAAATAATAAAAATGTTAAATAATAAACACTATCATATTAAATAAAATGAAATAGATATACATAATGAATAAAGAAGTAAGTGTTGCTACCAACTAGTTATCCCACTGTGATCATTGGTTCAGATAAAGGATGTTTTTTGTTGAATTAAATTCAAAACTACTCGAGGTTTACTTGCACTAGGTGTCCCTATGTCTGAAATAATAGACTAGAGGGAAGGCAGCAATGCTACACCAGCTACCAACGTAGCTTGGGCTACGTTTTATCAACAAATAGTGAGGGTTGGCTGCCACGTTTTAGAGCCTATATGGCTAAAAGGGCGAGCTTTCAACTTCATGGTATAAGATTGCTGGTTGAGTGCTCATTATGGATGACATCATGTTATTTGAACTGCACACTGACAGTGTACTGCAATGTGACTTTATTATTGGAGTTCTATTATTAATCACCTGTAGTGCCTAGCTGTGTGCAACATCAGAGTAAAGATGAATCTCTGACATGAGATTAAGCAGGGCTGATTGATATAACAGAGGCTTGTCGACAGTAGAAGGATATTTTTATATTCTACTTGCTAGTGTGCACCGACATCTATGACAGCCTTGTCCAGTAGGTTAATGGCGAGCCATTGTTCACCTACCTAGATAGGTTGGACAGAGCTGGGAATTGGAGTTTTGACAGCGAGTAGTTAATGTATTGCCTGTACATAATGATGCATTATGTTAATGGAAATCAATCTCATATTAAGATAGATTATTGCAACGACAAGATACACAGAAGAAGTCAAGGTAGCAGTACCTACTATGAATATTATAAGAACCATTAATGTAAGCTACAAGTTATTAAGATGTCTCACCAAAAGTTATCCACACACATTTGATTCACCGTTCTGAAAATGTTAGGTAATACAGCATGCTATACTTAAGAATAAAGGTTTCTTTGTAACCTGTCTGATAATTGCTTATGTAACCATGTTTCTGGTATTTATCTAGGATCCAAGTGAAAACACTAATGGCAGAGATAAACTCCCTATTCTACACGGTATAACACGAACACAACTAAACTCAGGTGGATCAAAAAGAATTGTTAAGTGCCAAATTGACAGAGACTCTTATACAGGCCTTGCGTTTGGTAGATTCCAGTTTCAGTGTGAGTTCTTTCTGATACAGAGGACATAATGTTTTAAGTAATAACATCGTGTGTGATGTGCACATGAAGATCTATGAATAACTGTTCTTGTCTTAAAGACCATCAGGTCATCATCCTGCAATGTCCCAGAGACGGCTGTAGTAATATGGCTGGCCAATAAGATTAAATTAATACCACTGTCGACATTATTACGTGGCTATCAAAGTGCAAGAGAAACCTGGATCAATGTTTGTGAATTTACAACTGATACGTGGAAAGCTTTTAAGTTAATCAGAAAAGGCTCAGAATGCTCACCAGTGTAAGATGCTAATAGCTACACTATCAACCAGAAAATGATTCATGAAGCATAGAAATAAGCATTTAAACTGGATTATAATCCACACTAGTTTGCCTCAAAGATCATCATTCATCCAAGCCTTCAACATCCACACCATGAATTTAGCCAGTCTTGAAATCGGAACCATTTGCATTTGCTAATATTTTCTGATGACTAAGTCCTGTTGAAACATGTTGGTGCTAATAGTTTCATAAGAAGGCGTAGATTGCTCTCAAGTCTATGGAAAATGTAAAAAAAAAGTATAAATCTTTTGCAATTCAATGAATTGTAATTGTACAAGAAATGAAAGTATTGCGTATTGCCACATTACACCAATTTCAGAAGCATTAACATAATAATTTACTATAGAGATTTAAAAACTATAAGAATTTATTTAAATGAAGTATATTCGGGCTCATATCTTGCATTTGCAGATTTCATTGCTATGCTAGTTGCATTTCTGTTTACAGAATTTGATAAGCTATACTTATATTACTATGAAACAACCTATGAGGCGATCACTCGTAAGGGAGGTGGCTTTGTTTTAGAAGAAGTTTTCAGTTTTTCGTGGAGTAAACAAACCGTTGTTTTTAGTGTGTTAACAGGTAAATATATTTCTTACCTACATACGGTCATAGTTATTTCACTGTCGTAAGCAATTACAAATTATAGTTTCTCCTTTAATATTTGAGTGAGATTTAGTATTTATTTTTCGGAGATAACATATTTTGAACTGCTATTTAATCTGTTCTTTTAGAGCATATAAATGACATAGTTAGAAATAACAGAACGTAGTCCTATTTGGTGCAATTATGAGTTAAACGAAACTTTATATCCACTGTCTCAACAGACACAGCAGGACACATGGTGATATCTATATTATTAGATTCTTGTTGAATAGAATCTGTTATGATTAATTAATTTAACTGCCTTTTTCATCCAGTGTGACTTAGAAGTATTATTCTTTTGGTAAATTTTAGGTAAAATATTAAGCAGAATTTGGAGAGATTCTTCATAGATTCTGTCTGGACATGCTTTCTGAACTATAGTAGAAGCACTAGCGAAGCTGAAACCAAAAACAAGATGTAACTATTTTTTAGTAGTGTAGGTAAATAATGCAATAATACAAAAATGGTTATTAGTGTTGTCAAAGTCACACCTATGCTTTATATACTCAACAACAGGACACGTTGATAAGGACAAATCATCATGCTATCCCTCTGCAAATAAACAATGAAGTACCCAGGAGTAGAGTTGGGCAATTATTAGTATTTGCTGAACGGTTAATCAATGGTTCCATCAATTAATCAAATGTAATCAATTGGTAAGTGTTTCTCAAACCATGTTACATACAAGCGAGAAAACAAAAGAAAAGAGAGTATTAGTAACTGGTACTGCTAACAAGTTTCCATCCCTTTAGCTAGAAGCTGTTGGTTGCAGGTATTGTCAAACAGTAGTTCACATTAGTAAAAGTGATAAATAGCCTAAGAAGCTTTGTCATAATAAAGACAGCGTGAACAAGTTTGGTAACGACTGAAATAAAACATAAGGCCATCGAGTCACGAACTTTTCACCTACTGATTCACCAGAGCTGATTACAGTAGAGACAAATAAAAAATCAACAACATCCGCTTACAAGGCTAAAATTGGATTGAGAAGAGATAGTCCGTTATGTACTTTTATGCTTAGTAACATACGTTTTTCGACCACTTGGACTGTTCGAATAATTGAAATTAGTAATAATTGTAAATTTCAATTTTGATTAGTTAATTATTACTGTGACAATAAGTGTAATCGAAATTTGATTAATCTATTTTTGGGATAATCAGAAACACTAATTTCGATTAATCGGTTAGTTTACATAGCACTAATCATTGCAATTGCTGCTTATAGGTAGTTGATTATGTTTCTTAAATGTTTAACGCACCCATCTGTATCTGAGATTGGGTGTAACATGTAACAGATGACAAAACACGAAATTTCACCAGCCATATTAACACTAATTATGAGAACTATTAAAGACATCAATGCACTAAAAAGTTGCAGCAGAAAAAGGAACTGAAGAACATCATCTGCCTATGTTCCAAAGTATTATTCATCCCATTCTTGATTATACAATATTAGTAGAAGAGCTATGCAGCTAGGTTAGACTATAAAGACGAAAAACGCATTGATTATCGGATGTATGTTACCCATCTCTACAAAACTCCTCTACACCTAACAAGCCTCAACAGTAATGGAGGACACCAAGAACGATTACAAACAATGTTGTTTCCTAATGCCGTAAAATGTAAAGCTCAGTCAGTGTAAGTAAATAGTGCAATGATAGTAAATAGATAATTGGTCCTGCCAAAGTCACACCTATGCTTTACGTACTTAATAACAGAGCTATTGATAAGGACAAACAACAAGGTAACAACCTGTATCACCAAGGAAAAGGAGAATCAACCGAAAAGAAGGTCATTGGCGAATTCAGCAAAGAAACTTTTTTGCATTCTGTGATGATTATCTGGTATTCAACTCCTTAATGAACCCTCGTTGTTATAATGAGCTTAAGTTAGATTTAAATAAGTTGTTTTACAATAAAAACAAATTCTAGTTTTGAATAAACTGCTGGGTCATGAGAAAATAAATTTCCCTAAAGCTTTCTTCTCATCACCAATATTGAGATGTAAGAGATTTTGTGAAATTCACTTCGAATGGAGAATTTTGTGAGGCTAATAAGACTGTATAAAAATGAAAATTACATTTCATGAAGACCCAGATGTTTAAGAATGTCATAACTGTGTTTAAGCTTTTTTTGTGTTTTATGAACGAGGATTTCACTGGACAGAATAAATGCTCTATGTTGAAAATTATGTCTATATCGTTTAAATATCCAAAATATCTCACAGAAAAATAAAATCGTCGGGTGATTGGGAAGCCAAATATTACAACAAAAATTTACAGTCTTGGAGAGTTTTAAATTCTTTTGGCTTTGATAATTTCTTTCAGAATATATTTCTTTAAGGCAAGTAAATTATTTTTGAGATAAGACGTTGGATATTACAAAAGGACCTACCTAGCAAAAAATGTTTTTAATTTTCCTGATTTATGATATTTTCAGGCAAAGTCGCTTTAAAAAATTTTTAAGGAGCGTGTTTATATGAATATATATATTTAATTATCACATTTGGTTCTATACTTTGGTTATCGCATTTCTCTCTACAGGTTGACCCTATCCTTGGAGCGTTTTACGACTGCGTCCTGCTCTATGCATATGTTTTAAACAAGACACTTGTAGAAGGAGGAGATCCACTTGATGGAAGAAATTTAGCGGAAAAATTATGGAATAGCACATTTTACGGTGGTAGAGTCATTGTTTTTCAGTGATTACATGCTCTATGTTTTATATAGTTCAGTCATCTTACATCATTGAATACAACCAACAAAACACTCCGTCACTAAAGAAAATTGCTCAAACATACTCAATCAGTAAATATTTTTACACAGATAAGGCATCTTTCATCATTGAAACAATTATTCATATACTTCAAACACCCTCTATCACCGAAGACAACTGTTTACTCAGTGCACTATACCTTTCATGCTTGATGATAATTGTTTACTCAGTTCAACTATAAATTTCATGCTTAAAAATAATTACTTACTTAGTGCAACTAAACTTTCATGCTTTCAGATAACTGTTTAATGAAGTCTATAATGTACCATGCCAGAAAATATTTATTTAACTAATCAATTGCCTTCTTGTTTGAAAACAAGTGTTTACATCCTTTGGTAGTAGAAGATTCTAGTTAGTGGATTATTATGTTTAATAAGAATATCTGTGATGTTAGTAAACAGTTAAAACATTTTACACCATAATACTTCACCTTCTTTATTGTCTTCCAAAGACTTATATAAATAACGTTTCAGCTAAGACTTTGCTTTGAATTCTGCAGTCTTGTAGATCTTTCTAGTTGTCCCCCAGTGGCTCAGCGGTATGTCTGCGGACTTACAATGCTAAACACCGGGTTTCGATACCTGTGGTTGGCAGAGCACAGATCGCCCTTTGTGTAGCTTTATTACTGGAAATCTGTATTGTGCCAATTAAATATGAATATAGTTCAACTACATTCCATAGTCAAAATCTACTACTGACTCAAATTTTGTTATTTTAGGCAAATTAGTATGAGTTGCGACAAAGACGAAACAGAGTCGTTTGTGGAAAATTAAAGAGGAATAATCATAATGAAATTCTATCAGTAAATAAAAAATAACCATTCATGATTTTACAAGAAACTCGCGAGACAGTGCTAGTTATTTTCATAACTACATCTTTTGTTTTCGAACACTGAATTTAATGGAAATCAAATTAATTTAAACTAACTTTGTACAATGATTCATTTTTGTTCCAGCTATTAATATAATTTTTCCATTCATGTTTAGTAATTCTCAATTATAATTCGTGAATTATCATAGTTTTTTCCTTTGTTTACATATGCATTCAAAACAAGGACAAAAAATCGTAGATGGTTTTGTAGTTTGAAAAATTAAGAATCAGTGGAAGTTTTCATTTTGTATCACCATCACTTCAAAGCAAACTTCAAGAACTTAGTGAGAATATTTTGTGGTAGTAGCTATAAATGTAGAAGTTACCTACACTGGAGTTCAGATATTCATTTGTACTGAGAAAAGGCTCAGAATACTCACCGATGTGAGTATTAAAGAGCTGCACTCTTTAACAGAAAATGATTGATGTAGGATTCATGAACCATGTAGCTCTAGATCTTTTTATATTTAAATATGATAAAGTTACAAGTATAAGATAGTTTGTGAATGTTAACATTAATGTATTGTAGACTCTTTTAAATTTCTTCAGTCGAAAGAAATAGATACAAAAAGCTGTCCATGCCTGAATTAATGAAATAACAGTGACAATGTGAATTTAAGATGAAAAACATTTAATTTGCTCTGAACTAAAATTATACAGATATCTTAAAAAAAGGGCCCGACATGGTCGGGTGGGTTAAGGCGTTCGACTCGTAATCTGAGGGTCGCGAGTTTGAATCCCCTTTGCAATAAACGAGCTCGCCCTTTCAACCATGGGGGCGTTATAATGTGACGGTCAATCCTATTATTCGTTGGTATAAGAGTAGCCCAAGATTAGCTGCCTTCTCTCTAGTCTTACACTGCTAAATTAGAGACGGCTAGCGCAGATAGCCCTCGCTTAACTTTGCGCGAAATTGAAAAAGCAAACAAACAATCTTAAAAAAAAGACTGGAAAATGTTGGAAAACGATCTATTTTTAAACAGGTAAATTCCGATGAAACTTTAAGTCATTATCGAAATTACATTTCAAATCTTAGAGTTAGACAAACTATTGTAATGATCATTTGGGATGTCTGTGTGAAATTATTTTATTCCCTTTCATATTTCTTTTCATTGCCTCAGGAATGACAGGGGATATTTTCATCAATGCTAACGGCGACAGAGAGGCAGACTTCACGCTAAGCGACCTGGACCCTGAGACTGGAATCATGAGGGTGAGATATTATTCCTTGAGAGACAGTATTGATGTTGGACTAGAAAAAATTAAAGCCAGTCCTTATCATTCAAATATTTGTTTAGTTTTTCTTAAACTCTCTTAACTGAAATGCACATTTTAATGTAATTCGTTTCAAATGCTAACTATATGTTATAACTAGCATATAACTAACTTCAAATGCTGTCTTAGCTGAAGATGATTCCTTCTCTGCCAAAATTAATATTTTGTTCTTTCAGCTTACAATTCTTACCATTATATAGGAAAATGAATGATGTATCAATACTACTGATTCCCTTAATAATATTAAACACCTCAATCAGATTGCCCAATTTTTCTTTGTTAGAGAAGAAATGTTCAAATATTTTTAAGCTATCCTCGCATGACAACGTTTTCATCTCAAGCCTGCATGCGTTACTCCAAGTGTGGTAGAACCAGTGACCTATACAATCATATTATAACATTTTTAGACTTGTGTTCAATACTTTTGTAGATATAACCTAAAATCCTATTATTCCCTGCCACTGTCAACAGCATATTACTTGGATGGTCTGATAGATTGATCAACTAGAACACCAGAATCATTTTTTTCCATAACATTGTTAGGTTATTTCCATCAACAGTATACTCATAATTCAAACTTTGATATACCATATGCATTACATTACATTTAGCTTCCCAGTGACAAAGAAGTATGTCTGCGAACTTACAATGTTAAAAACCAGGTTTCGATACTCGTGACGAGGTAGCTTTGTGTAGGTTTGTGCTTAATTCAAAACAACAACAACATTGCGTCTCTTGTAATTAATAGCCATCTGACATTTATTCGTCCATGTCACCACGTGATCTAAATCATTTCGCAAAACAGAAGCATTTTTTTAGAACTCTATTCCTGTTAAAAAACCTAAATCTCTGTATCTCAAATAGATTCCTGTCATCAAAACTGTCGACATTTCGTCAGGTTTTAGTTATTCTCATTGCTTTCAAAATTATTTGTTCCAATCAGTCGTTTAAATCATTCATTTTAATTTCTATACTTCTAGCATTACAGTAATAACAGTTATGACTACAATTAAAACTAACTTCTATCTTGCTCCTACACCATAACTAACCCTCTCTAAGTCTGTTCTTTTCTTCATTATTCTGACTCTAAGCACTGTTTAATCGTAGTTTAAAGTTACATTTACAGTCAGGTTAATAGCTCTTGCAAGCAAACCAGCCCCTTTATTTGAAAGTTAGTTATCCTTTTCAAGAAGCTCCTTTTTCCTACAAAATTGAAGTCACAAATCCAACTAAGAAATTTTCTCGTCCTTATAATAGTTTTGTTATTGGACATTTCAATTGACACATTCATTCTAACTTGTAATATCTTTGCTTTTGTAGCCTGTTGCAACGTATTATGGAGTCCGAAGGCGTTATGATAGGATTTCACGTCAATATATCCATTGGCCGGGTGGGTTAAAAGGCCCTCCGCCAGATATTCCTTATTGCGGGTTTACCGGAGATGAATTTCACTGTCTACCACAGAGTAGGTCTATCTTAACGTTTTAAACATTGTTTAAGTTGTTTAAACTTGGGTCAGTTATATTTCCTCATTGAAAGCTAGTAATTACTTTTTGTCTGACAATAACGTTTTCTGATATTACACGTATAGAACCATGAACTTGAGATTAAATTTGTTACTTACTGCACCTATTATAATTCTAGTAGTAGGCAACATTTTTTACTAAGGCCTTCAATATTTTTCTCTGTACAAGCACCAGCGGATCTCTTTATGCAAAAGCATTTAAAGTCTAGACGAAATTGTGATGCAACTTGAAAGATTTCATCTTTTCTTATAACTGTTCAATGATATATTTCAAGATAAATATTCGACATGGAAAAATATTGAATTAAATCCAAACTTATATTCATGTATATAATAAAGTTCCAAGTTTCACTCGCCTGTAGCATATTCTCCTAATTGAGTCCTAGAAAGAACGACAGTTGGTAGTGAAAGAATCAAACTATTCGTAATACAGCCTTAAGTTTAAGTTTATGCTGCCAGATTAGTATCAGATAAGGACACTTATTAAACGTTATATAATATTACTTGCTTAAGATAACTCTTGAGAGCAAAAGACCAACAAAAGAAAAGAAAAACAAATACATTTTGGAAGACGTTGTGATTGTTTTCAGTTGCATTTTACGCGAAGTATGTTTCCTCGAACTTGGAAATTTGGTAATATTTCGATATATTTTATCTAAGTCCCTCAGTGTATAAACTATAGTTCTGAAAGCTGTTAATGTTATCAACCGATTTTCGATATCCGTGATTGGCAGAGCTATGAAAAGTGTAGCTTTGTGTTTAAACAAATCAAACAAAGCTTTAACCGGTGCTTATTAGCATTTTATAACATTTTCTATAAATTAAGCAGCTACAGCTTACATAAAACTCCATCATCAATCATCTTACTTATTAATAACCATAGTTATTTACCTCTTTTAGAAGATATGTATTTGTAGCTTTATGGTTAACTTGATCGGTTTGTGAATCTAAGGGTTTATGGCTCTCGTGTTGTTTCCGCAAGAAATATCTTCGCAATTTTGGGACATGGCTGCGTTACAAAGTTGGCTATTCAGTACCATTATTCAATTACAAACTAGTATTCCAAAAATTTTACTTGCTTTTAAATTTTGCGCAAAGCTACACGAAGACTACCTACGCTAGGCGACCCTAATTTAGCAGTGTGGGACTAAGGGAAAGAGAGGTAGTCAACACCACCCACCGCCAACTCTTGGGCTACTTTTTTATCAACGAATAGTGTTACATTATAACGTCTACATGGTTGAAAGAACAAGCATGTTTAGTGTGACGGGAATTCGAACATGAGACTCCTCTCAGATTGTGAGTCAAGCGTCCTAACCACCTGGCCATGTCAGACCCATCTCAGAAGTTGGTAGTGGATACTATTGATTAGCTGCCTTCTCTCTAGTCTATCATTTCACAATTAGGGACGAAAATGCGCAGACGGCCTTCAGCGCGGATTTCCTCGAAACTTTAAAAGAAACAAAATTCTTTATAAAATATATCTTTTTCCAGGACCTCTTTCTCTACATCTTTTTACGTAATTAATCTTTGATAGTTTTATTATCTGGATGTAAAGAAAAATCATATTTCTTGCTAGATGGTATCCCATATAGAAAATTCATACTATTTGATTTATTATTGACATTCAAAGTTACTTGCAGTACACTGGAGGACTGGAAAGGAAAGTACTTGAGCAAAGTTGAAATAAAAGTTAGCTAAGTATCACAACTTCAGTATGAACTTGATGTACAAATATAAACTAAAGACTAAACAGTTGATGAAGAAAGAAAATGTGGACGACTTTAAATTGATGAACATTTTAAACATTTCAATAAATATTAGTCCTCATTGTCTCAGCAACATTTGGGAACATATTTGTGCATGACAATAAATTACCAAAAATATGCAAATCTGCATTAAACTCTTTTAGGTTCATTTTACTTAAGAACATTTTACTTGCCTATCACCAAACATTTGATTCATAACAAAAATACTTAATGGAAATAGTGTGATAGAAATCTAACTAAACTAAGTTATTCATGCAGCTCATAAATTTGTTTATTTCAAAGAAGTACTTCATTAAAAAGAAATTTAACCTAAGACTATGATTACTCTAACTTAGAAACATTGAGGCTCAACTGTATATTTCCTTGTAAAGGATCGAGTTGTATCTATATACCAGCTTGTAATGTGGATATTTGATGATTCATTTCTGGTTAAGATTTCTTATAAGTAGCAATTTAGAAATGAAAACGAAGAAATACTGAATTGTAAGAAACAAGTTGTTTTTAGAAGAAAACCGCATGCTAGACAATCTCTGCTCTGTTCCTTGCAGGCAATCGGACCCCGAATTTTAGCGTTGTAAATCCGTATACTTCCGCTGACCAACCATGGGTCTTTCTTGTATTTCATTCTCATACATAAAGGCTTTGAACTAAGGATTATAATTCGGTTTGGTTGCTCCTTATTAGACTGTTCGAACTATAAAGAACACACAGGATAGTTTAGAACAGTCATTATAGACAAGTTAGGATATCCTGCTGCTGCCCAATGTAGTGTATATGTTTGCATACCTCCTTTGTGATCGAATTGGGCTATCAGTTAATTTGAAAAAAGAATTAAACGAGTACCTGATTCGAAGTTAAGAGCTCCAAAACATGATAATGGATTACAGTTTAGATTTGCAAGCTCAAATTTGCTTGTGTCGATGTAAAAGATGTGCAGTTCGTTTTATATAATATGCACATTACAAATAAGAAATACAGAAGTGAAACTGGAGCAAAATAAAATTTTATTTATTAGTTGTATTAGGAATAAGGTGCAATACTATTGCGAAATAGGTAGGTCGAATCCAGATTAAGCTAATGGCTGAAACACTGGTCTGTAATATGTTTCCTTTAGAGTGATTTTGACATTTATATAATATAGTACTACAATTTTGCTTGTCAATTAACCATTTACGAATTTTATTTTGAACGTCAGGGGAATTTAATTTCTGAAATCTGACAAAACAATTTCTTCTCATATCACCAGAAGCCTGAATTTTAAGGAAAAATATTATTCTTTAATTCATATAAATAAAATCATTGAACAATTAACAAATAAGCTCATAGAATAGCATTTAATAACTTAAACCCTTCCTTACCACAGATTTATATCAAAGAGAAGGCCAGTTACGTCAAAGTAGCTTTTCTCCTCAACCGAATCTAGTAGAAATTTATTGATTGATTATTACATGAGAAAACCAAAGCGAAAGATGTGTATTTAAATATTACCATTTAATGAATGTTGCTCATTGAAAAAGGTATACTCGGAATAAATGGTTTTGTGTTGGTCCAAATTACTTTTTCTTCTGATATGTCATTGATAAAATGTATATGTTAATTTCAAAACATGGATTGTAGAAATCATAATAATTGTTTGGTACAATTATTATTTGAATTATTCCATTAGATAGAATATAAAGTAATTAAGTAATTTGTTTTTCATTTGTGGAAATAATACTTTGGGAGATGACTTGAGATACTGATTACAACATTAAAATATAAGAAATTTAGCAATGTGATTTATATATTATTAATTTAATATGACGGTAGCTGTTTTGAAATAGTGATATATGAAGTAAGATGTGTTTTCCTTACCATTGGGTATATTTTGCTTTTAATTTTAGAAAGTTTTTCGGTTCTTGGATCGGTTGGTATCACAGTTTTTGGACTATGTGCTATTGGTTCTATTGCTGGAGCTTTATTTTACAAGTAGGTATTATTCTTATACATATTTTATGTAAGCGTTTTCCAATAAGTAAAATGATAAATCATAAAAATAGAAATTTAAGTAGTTAACCGTCTTATTGAGATGTTCAGAATGAATAAGAATCAGGTAATTAGTTGTTGGAATTAATAGCTAGTACATGACACACAACAATACGTATTTTATTGAATAAAGGTTGAACAGGTTATTCGAAAGCCGATAGTTGTTCTCAAAACGTATCTAAGGTTCGAGGATTCCAAGTAGAACGTTACGGATTTTTTCGGGGATCATATAAGAGGCAACGTATGACGATCTTTACTAGAAAATGCGTTAAATACAAAAACACGTTAGCATTAACAAAGAAATGGCAATTCAAAACGGTATTCAAAGTACTTACTGTGCAGTTTTTAGACGAGTTTCAGTTATGAACAAATAAAAAAAATTAGCACAATTATTTCGCACTAAATTTTACCAGAATTCTTGATTAATTGTGCTTGTTATCTGTTTTTATAAGAACAATCTTCACCATTTTTGTCTAATAAGATCTCTGATCTTTATGTATTTTAAACATGTTTTTTTCTCTCATGAAAGCAAGCTAGTGCTAGAATTTCACAGATGAACTTTTGCATAGCATTCCATTGACAATATATATTACATTGTACACTTCAATAATGTTAGTCATTTCACCATAATCAACCATATTTTTTGTGTTTGTGAAAGATTTAAATACCTATTCTGAAACAAAGCATGTACTAGGCAGACTGCAACTTTAATGTGAAAGAATGAATAATCCGTGTTGTGAATATAATAAAATACTGATATTAAGTTGTTGAAAAATTACATAAAATAGCAAAAAATGAAAATACTTATATTTTCATAAAGTCGACACATACAATGTTTTCGCTTAGTGTTATTTAGATAAAGTTTCTTTCCATCAACTATCTTTATGTCTTGAAATTCAATGGGTAAAAAAATCACAAAAAACAAACACTGATAATCCGTTGTGCTTGATAGTCTACAATAGAGGGAGAATTTTTCTGAAATTTTAATACTAAATTTTCACATGAATGTTTGGGCCTTTCTCAGGATTTACTGATTATAGAGCAACAAGTTCATATTTTTTGACGCAAGTCTTAATTTAGTTTTTTTTGTTACTTAACAATCGCGGATAAATGGTAACTTCTCCAGATTTGTTCTCTAACTTTGTAAGACTTAATTGATAATTCAATGATACTTCTGAAGAGCTCTTTTCGAGCAAAATTTCACAGATATTATAGTATTATTATTGGTTTTCTGCATAAAGAAAGACAACAATTTGTTTTCGTGCTACCGTAGTCAATTTCATACATTTGAAGATTCTTCAGAATATTAAAATATTTTGCAATTAGTTTATCTGTTCTGACAATAAGTTGACAAGAGTTATTTTATACCATTTTTGAATGGCTTAGAAAACTATGCTTAAATTATTCAGAAAAGGCTTGTTTTTTAAATCAGGTTTGACAAATCTTGTAGCGCTCAGTTCTAGAAATTTTATTTTTGTTTGTTTATTCCTTCCTTATACAGGCTCTAGAACAATGCGTTCTGGATTCATATATTAGTAACTTTCTATAAGTACATAATTAGTTCAAGAAGTTATGTAAAAGTACGAGTCAGAAACACTCACGATCGAAGCTGTTATATAATATAATCTCGTACATATATTTTTTCGTAATTGAGTTTATCAAAACTACAAGTTTTCATACATTCATATCAAATTTCCTCACAGGATTAGAACTTAGGCCGTCTTTGTAATCCTCTTTTTGAAGCGTTTCTCCTCCTTAATCTTCTCGGCGAATTGTAAAAGAAACGTTTTGAGGAATAGTTTTCCACACGAGTGAAAATATTTCTTGGCCATTGATCTGTTGACATAGTATTTTTTGTTTACTCTCTTTTTCAAATTCTAAATAATGTGAGAGGAATATAGTCATATCGCCCAATTGTTTTCTGTTTTGCAGATCCAAAGTTGATGGGATATCTCAGCAGTAGTTTTATTTTTATCAAATGTTAGAACGAACTACATGAAGTAAATATTTCCCAAAAATATTCGCATGCAAGTTTATATTTCTTGTTAATACGTTATACTAAAATTAACTCTGTAACCCAGAGTAACGCAACACTCATTTTAGGACCATACCGTTACTTGGTTTTTATCAATGCAAATTCAATTTATTGTCACATATTTTCACATACATATGTGTATCCTAGTAATAGGGTTGTTAGACTCAACAACATATTTGAGTAGAACTATGAAAGATGAAAATACGAAAAGGGAAAATAAAATTAAACTTTTTTAGCATTTAGCATTTAATATAGATATAGATCCCATATATATATAGTTCATGGATGTGTCACCACAAACAGCCTATCAGATAAAAAAAAAGATTTTATGCATTACAAAGCAATCTTAACCCAATAGAAAGCTTGAGTCATTTTCGATTGTATCCGCCTAGAATTGCTGAAGAATTTACAAGAGTAGCGATTCGTGAATATGATAGATATTGTGCTAATGTAGGATTAGATAGAGATGATGGCGATGAACCGAAAAGTTAAAAGTCAGTGCGTTCACAAACAGTAAGATTACCATTCATAGAAGTTAACCTGAAGAGGACCTAAGAAGGTCGAAATGTTGTTCTGTGCTTTACTTTAATTAAAGTGTTAATACCCATATAAGCCGTCTTTAGAATACCTGTAGGCTTTTTGCAGACTAAATACGTGACAAGTATTATTTACCATATTGAATACGTTACAAGGTTCTGTGGAGCAGAAAAATAGCAATGGTAATTATGTATTCTTCTTAAATTAGCGTCAAATTATGTTTATATTATTATAGTTAAAGTGATTTCTGTGTAAGATGTTTTATTAGTTTCTTTGTAGTGTCTTTTCTTAAGAGATGAGCTGTAACCTTTTATGAACACTTGATGCAAATGTTTGCTTCGTAGCATAATTTTGAATTCTTCATTGTAATTTAGAGCGTCAAGTATTACAATAAACAATAGTCAGTACTGGCTAGAAATAAAAGCAAAATACAGTGTATTAAAATTCTATACATATATAATTACTTGTAGACGCATCAAGGACAAGTCCACGTTGAGTGAACAATGGTGGAAGGTAAGATGGCAAGACATTGTGTTTCCAGACAAAGTGAGTAAAAAATCTGCTACAAGCCTGCCGCTTAGTGATGAATTTACAGCAAACGCAAAGTCTTTGGTAAGATATATATAAACCTTACTTAATATTAGTGAAATAATTTTATGGCTCAGTAAAATCTTGAAATCCAGTCATACTGGGAAACAGTTATTGGACAAATGATATCTTTAGCTTAATTCAGTATTTTCTTAAATAATGAAGCTAGTAGTTGAATATTTGTGCAGACATACATTATTCAACAATTTATTTATTCTAACAATTAAGAAAATAGAGAAAAATGTGAGGGAAGTTAAAGCCTGACAGATAAAAATGAAGGAATAATAGTAAAAAAGAATGACATTACAGTTGTAAAATGACTATACGCAAAATACTATGAAAAAGTAACAATATACACATTCTTCACCCTAGTAATATTTTATAATTGCAAAGTTAATTATAGTGTTTTTGAAAGTAAAGTTTATTTTGCAATTCGCTATTTTGATGTTTTATGTAACAAATATTGTATATCATCTCTTTACTATTTATATTGCTTAAAGATATAAAAGTTTGGTATTTTAGCTCATGTAAACTAGCTATCTCGTTTAACTAAATCTAATATTCATGTGCATAACATATAAATAACATGATAAATAATATATAACGATAAGAATAGTCTAACTAATTCATTATCCATCAATATTTTTAACTTCCACTTTAACAATGGACACACAGCCTCAAGTTGCTGAGAGCAATTATTATTATTATTTTTGGCGATGAAGGATGGAACATTAGCTTTACAACCCATCAGGCTGACCACAACAACTCACTGAGCATTCATGTATCTGATAATAACATTGTTCATTCATATACGGCAGCTCAACTCATCATATTTTATCAGTATTTGACAGGAATGGGATTATGAAAATGTGTTCTTTGTCAAAAAATTAAACACCATTGGGAATATTCTCATCGAACGCAGGCAACCTGTTAGAGTTCGTTTGTTTGTTTTTGAATTTCGCACAAAGCTACTCGAGGGCTATCTGTGCTAGCCGTCCCTAATTTAGCAGTGTAAGACCAGAGGGAGGGCAGATAGTCATCACCACCCACCGCCAACTCTTGGGCTACTCTTTTACCAACGAATAGTGGGATTGACCGTTACATTATAACGCCCCCACGGCTGGGAGGGCGAGCATGTTTGGCGCGACGCGAGCGCAAACGCGAACCTGCGACCCTCGGATTACGAGTCGCACGCCTTACGCGCTTGGCCATGCCAGGCCCAAGTCGTTGTTACCCATTATTTACTAATGACTTGAAGATTTTAAATATTAGTAAATATTTTATTTTCGATGAAAAGCTAATTAAAAATTGTTTTCAATTGTATAACCAGTGGCTTGGGAATTTTAAGACACAGTTTTTAAGAGATAAGTTTCAGATCAACCCAGAGTTTATGTGAAGTTTTAATAGATAACGCTTATCAACATGTCACTTACTGTTGCACTTGTAGCGCCATCTGTCTTGAAGAGACTGACAACTGAAGCTATCTCTTAAAATATATCTCCATTGCTACAACAACTTGTCTTGCATCATTCACTAAATATTTTGATCCATTAGTAATCTTACCTCCAGAAATTGTTGTAACAAAAGCGCTTAAAAGAATCACGAGAGAAAAAACACCGAATTCGAAAAGATGATGTAATGTGTGTTTTTCTTATAGCAAAGACACATGGGGCTATCTGCTGAGCCCACCGAGGGAAATCGAACCCCTGATTTTAGCATCGTAAATCCGTAGACTTACCACTGTGCTAGCGGGGGGCCAAGATGATGTTAAGAGAGATCATATTACTTAAGTATATACGAAAAATTACTCAGGATAACAGCAAGCAGTTAATCATAAAAAATAAAAATAAAATAGCTCACTGACGATCCCTTGTTGAAAAACTACACGAAAGTTGTGGTTTATATTTACTAGTATCGAAACCTCTGCCAGTGGAATAGATTTATGTTTATTAGTACTGACACCTCTGCTATTGGTATAGGTTTATATTTTCTAGTATTGGCACCTCTGCCATTGGAATATGTTTATATTTTCTAGTATCGGCACCTATGCCAGTAGAATAGGTTTACATTTACTAGTACCGGCACCTCTGCCAGTGAAATAGGTTTATATTTACTAGTACCGGCACCTCTGCCAGTGGAATAGGTTTATATTTACTAGTACCGGCACCTCTGCCGGTGGAATAGGTTTACATTTACTGGTACCTGCACCTCTGCCAGTGGAATAGGTTTATATTTACTAGTACCGGCACCTCTGCCAGTGGAATGTTTAAGTTAAAACTAGGCGACTTCACAAATGCTGCAATTATGAAAACTATGTAATTTACTGTCCATCTTCTATACTAAAGAGTAACCTACTCGGATTTCAAAAATAGTTTTTACTGTATGTTTTCGCATATTACGTTAAGTCGTATATATAAAAAGATTAGCGAAAAAGACCACAGGAAGAGATTGTAAACATATTTTACAATATTGCCTAAAGCCTCAATTTTTTCACTACCATTGCCATGAAGATTTTAAAATCTTAGTTTGATGTAAAGAGATAAAAGAGAGATTTTTCTTTAAAAAATATATTTGTGCGTAGTACATCTACCACACAAATCACGTTTCATACGTTTAGTTATTTAACTAAACTATTTAACTACCTGCACTTGAGTTTACTCCAAATCGTCTTATGTCTTCTGCCTACTTATTATCTAAAACCACCCGGACAACGTTTAGCTGTTTTTACTAGTTAATTTATCATACGTACATATTTTCCATTTCTATTAATTACATATTATGAACAATATTTTGTTGCATACATTCTCTTATAACTTTTAGTTTGTTACCTAGATTTGGTTTGGTTTTGGAATTTCGCGCAAAGCTACTCGAGTGCTATCTGCGCTAGCCGTCCCTAATTTAGCAGTGTAACACTAGAGGGAAGGCAGCTAGTCACCACTACCCACCGCCAATTCTTGGGCTACTCTTTTACCAACGAATAGTGAAATTAAACGTCACTTTATAACGCCCCTCCACGGCTGAAAGGGCGAGCATGTTTGGTACGACCGGGATTTGAACCCGTGACCAACTGATCACGAGCCCAGTGCCTTAACCATCTGGCCATGCAATTTGTTACCTGAGATACTAAGTATTTACTGTTGTTAATTATGTTATTTTTACTACAGTTGTTCAAATAGGAATTATTTTAAGATATGCAAAATAATCTGTTTAATCAGACATTAACTCACATCGTAAGAGAAACCAAAAAAAAAAAAAGAACAACATCAGCTTAAATACTTACTAACAAACAAAAATATCTAACAATTAAATACATAAACACTTACTTGGAATGTAATATTATAAACTGTTTACAGAAATTTTGACGTGAAACGATGAGAAGACAAGGTAGTTGAATAATGTACATGAGTTAATATTAATCAGCAGCATGTTTACGGACTCACAGCGCTCGAAAACAGGTTTCCATACCCGTGGTGGACAGAGCACAGCTATCCCATTGTGTACGTTTGTGCTTAATTCCAAATAGTACGTCAGTAATTGAGTACTAGTGTGATATGTGAGAATCTCGTCTTTTAAATTACTTATTAAGTTTATTATTCTACCAGGATATCTTTTCCTAATCAAATAAAAATATTCATTACGTTTTAGTTTATCTTCCTAGGTATAAGCAACTTATTACGCTTTGAAGTTAAGCCTTCATCACTTAAAAGTAAACTTTAAATATTAACTATAAGGTTATAATAATTATATAATTAAATATAAGCTTCTAATCGTGCGAATGTTACTTTTAAAGTTTTATATTTTATACACAAATAGAGTTACATATAAAATTTTATCTCTCTTCATCAAGCCCAGGGACCGGCATGGCCAGGTGGTTAGGGCGCTCGATTCGCACTCTGAGGGTTGTGGGATCCTAATCCCCGTCACACCAAACATACTTGCCCTTTCAGCTGTGGGACATTATAATGTGACGATTAATTTTACTATTTGTTGGTAAAGAGTAACTTAAACGTTGGCGGTGGGTGGGGATGACTAGCTGCGTTCTCTCTAGTCTTACACTGCTAGATTAAGAAAGACGTAGCTTTGTGTGAAATTCAGAAAACAAACAATCAAGCCCAACTGTGTAGTTCTGACATTAAGCTTATAAACTTCTGTGCAGTGACTTGTAAGAGAGAAAAACATATGTATTTCAAATACTGTTTTAAACACCTACGATTTAATATTTGTAAAAGGCAAATTAAGTGATATGTGAAATAAACAGACAAAAACAGTAAAAACAAAACCAGTCAAGTTTTATCAGAAACCTTTATCCTTTTTGCAATATAATGGCAGAACATTAACCTTGTATTTTTTGCCACAATTTAACAAGCAGGTCAAGTTTGACTTTATAATAGAGATTCTTTTGTATGTGTGTTTGTATATATATATATATATAATATTTTTATTTTTGTAAGATTGCTTAATGCTCCTTTTATCTAGGTGTTGCCATATGAAATACATCCGTTACCAGCTTAAGAATTTCTCAGTTTGACTGTTGTTTAGCGCAAGCTGCAGAATGAGCTATGTGCTGCGCTATGCTAATCACAAGTATTAAAACTCGATTTATAGCGTCAAAAGTCTAGAGACTGCTGAGAATCTAGGAGTAGGGAGAGCTCAGCGATAGGCCTTTTTACTTATGATGTTAAAACACTGATTTTATTTCGTGGTAGCAAAGCACAAAGGGTCCATTGTGTAGTTTTGCGCTTAAACATATGTTAGATGGTTCCTTTGTGTTGAATTTATTTTAGTGTTTTTTATCATGTCGATTGATCAAACAATCCTTATGGATATGTATTTATTTAGTAATCACATATTCAAAGGAAAAAATAAGCATAATTTAAACAACAACTTTTAAAATGAACAGAAAATTATTTGGAGAATCACAAATAAAAGTACGAAAAACAACAACATTGTCTTTCATACCATCATTGTGTCCATATAATTTCTGTTGACACGTTATCTTTTAAATTAATTTGAACATGCTGTTTTAATAGACTTAGTTTCTTAACAGGTTTCATTAACATACGTTAATTTCTTCTTTATTACTACGGGTAACTACTTTAATGTATATTTTGTAACCAAATAACTATATTTTAAATAAGATGATTAAATGCAGCTTTTAATTTGTCGATAACCTTCTAAACATGTGCAAAAGTGTAGAGGAAGATATCTGATCTGGATAGGCACTGAAAATCTATTATCTGAACAAAAACTAAGCATAGGTCACAATTCAGTTTTTTTTAAACAGTAGGAGACTGCTTTGCTATAGCCCCATCCCAGTGGTACAGCGGTATTTCTGCGGATTTACAACAGTAGAAACCGGGTTTCGATACCTATGATGGATAGAGCATAGATAGACCATTGTGTAGCTTTGTGCTTAACTTCAAAGAAACAAACATATTCAGTGATGTCGAGAAACCCACTTGTTGAGAAATTTATATGCAAAAACGGCTCGTTTGGGTTGAGAAAATATTTTACATAGAAAATATTTATGTAAAATATTTTCTCAACCCAAACGAGCCGTTTCTGCATATAAATTAAACAAACATATTGCTTTATTCTGTTAATGTAAAGAAACTCACTTGCGTTTATGTTAAACATCTCTATTGACTATAATCTAATTCTTGATGTATTTTGTTTTTCTAGTTGAAACATAAAATATAGTACTTAATTTTTTTAGAATCCAACAATATCCAACGCAAGTTCTCCATTAGAGCTAGCTGCAGTGTTTGGTGTGATTATTGGGTTGTACAAGGTAACGTTAACACTAGTCTATTTGTTGAAATATGTATTTAAGGTTAAGTAATCGGGATGAAAAACAATGTGCTTGTATACTGTGTTAAAGCACGTATTAAGCTTATTTCGCAGTTTCGTACGTTAACTTGACTGAACGTGGCCGTCGTAAACGACATAATAGAGTTTTACTGCAACACAAATGTATAATTTTCCTACACTGGAGCACGAAATAACTTTTATACTTAGAGTATCATTACAAACCATAAATACATTAAATTTATTAAGCCACCTCCGCTGATAAGGTAAAGCAACAATTTTAGAGTTTCGTGTATTCTTTAATCCAAACACTTTTCTATTAATAAGGCTATTCTTATATTCTATATTTTTATAACATTATGAAAAAATAACTTTTAGGTAAATTTAAGAGCTTATAGTTATAGAATGAATTATTAACTTAAACTACATTTTGTATAATCGAGATATAAATATAAACATTTTGTGTTGTCGAAAATGGATGAGAGTAAAAATTTTCAATAATGCCAACGAATTTATGACATGTTATTTATATAGCGTTTCTTTCCTTATCACTTTTGGTTTGAATGTTTTTATTGTGATATTTTTATTACAGAGTTGATTTTGCATTTTTTAGTTTAATATGTAGATTTAAATTAACTAAGTTTTCCTGAGATGACAGAACCGCTTGAAATATTATGTTTACGGCCGTAAATTTCGCTAATAGCGAGAGTACCCAACGAATAATACAATGTAATTTTTATAATTGGTTACACTAAATACTAAGTTAATTTTTATTTTTCATGTCATTAGATAACTTGCTTTAATTGGAACTTAATAATGATTTGCTCTCTGTTGCAATACACATTGTATCTGGATTTTTGCATCGTAATGGCCTGGCATGGCCAAGCGCGTAAGGCGTGCGACTCGTAATCCGAGGGTCGCGGGTTCGCGCCCGCGTCGCCCTAAACATGCTCGCCCTCCCAGCCGTGGGGGCGTATAATGTGACGGTCAATCCCACTATTCGTTGGTAAAAGAGTAGCCCAAGAGTTGGCGGTGGATGGTGATGACTAGCTGCCTTCTCTCTTGTCTTACACTGCTAAATTAGGGACGGCTAGCACAGATAGCCCTCGAGTAGCTTTGTGCGAAATTCCAAAACAAACAAAGCATCGTAATATTGGTCGTAACGCCATCTCCCAGATAATATTCATTTCTCTAAGAAGTAAGGTAACTGCTGTCTATTTTCAAACTAATGTGGAGAGGGGACAGCTGATTATAACTTAGCATCTACTCGTGTGCATTTTTGTAATTAACATTATGAAATTCTAGATTCTATAATTTCATTCGAATGCTGGCACATGTAAGTGACGTATTTAAAATTATTGTCGTTATCACTCATATTGATCAGTTAGAATTATTGTATCTCAGGACGGATGGTATGGGTATTAACAGTTTTACCAAAATTAGCAAAGAACAACGTTTCGACCTTATTCGTTAACCTGAAGATGACCTAAGAAGGTCGAAACGTTATTCTCTTTTATATTTTGGTAAAAGTGTTAATACCCATATCAGCCGTCCTGAGATACGTTTTTATTTCAAGTGGGTTTCTCGTCATCACGAGTTAGAATTATTGTTCTGTTGTTTGGAGGAAAAAATTATTATGCATGTGCGACAGCTAGAATGACGAGAAGGAAGCCTTATGGTGCATGCATAAAAAAAGGAGGGCGAAAAACTATAGTTCATCATTAAAGGTACTTTAATAAGAAATTATTAGTATGTGTGCGTGATTTGTTTGTATAGACATCTTGTTAGAAAAACAAACAAACAAACATTGCTTTTAATTTTTCTCTCCTTTCAGGGAAATAAAGTTGTAGTAAAACCATTACAAGTTAGCAAACTGAGCTTGTCTCGCCAAGTTATGGTCGAATTGAAACAGGTAAGTTTACCACTGTTTAACGTTGACATATATATTTCAAACTTAAGTAACAGCATTTTGTCTTTAAAGATAAATTTAATATTAGTAAAAATAAATATATCCTTTTTATATATAATCAGTGAACTAGATAATAAGTTATTTCAGGGTATAATGTTTAAGTTTATAGTAACCAAAATGGTAGGCATTCTGAGGAGTAGTGTCACAAGGTTGGAAGGGATGGAAAATTCGTTTGAAATGTTTGTGAACAAAAATGATGGGAAAGAGAGAATTACAGTTAAATCCAAACCGTTGAACCATTGCTGTATAGTGTGGGAAGTGAAAGGGCGATTAGCGCATGCACATGCTTACCAACACACACACAGCTAGCGTACATCTGCAAGCTGTACATGTTCTATATGAGGTTTTACACAATTATATTTACCCTAACAATCACATCAGATAAAGTCAGCAAGAAGCCAGGAAAGTAGACAAAAAAAGGAAATAAAAAAAGCAGCCATTACTGCTTCTTACCAAAGCCTGCTGGCATAAAGCTAAACTTGAGAGTTTATAACGTTAAATTAGATCTTCACAGTGGACAAAGATAGCTCATCGTACAAGTTGGGGCTTTACAACAAGCAAAATATTGTAATTTTACGTTAATTATAACATTCGAATCCATAAAGTAATCTTCAAACTGAAATTAAGATATATGGAAAAATAATTTAAACTAATCTCGTTTTTCAAACTACTTTTTTCTTATTTTTTCTTTACATTCTGATGCTAGTTTTCTTTCAATAATAGATCTGGTGTTAAGTCCAAGCATTCATGACAAATATAATTTAATTCTGTAGCGATATGTTTGCTGAATAGTATGAAACTTTAAATACAAACATTTTTGAAATTGATATTTCTTTTGACTTTCAAAGTTAAGAATGATATCTTAAACCTTTTTTTTTTAGATAAGATAATTTTTCCTAAACCAATATGTTTTTATACTCTATTTCTCTTGTCTTACGAATCTTTTATAATTTTCTAACAAAATTCTTGGACAGTAATAGCGTTTATTTAAGCTATTTCAATTGTGTAGTTGATATTTGATATCATTCTTGGTGGCATATGATGTAAAATACATTCTTTCAAAATTTTGTTTCATGGTTATTCAAGAACCAGAAGATGTTCATTAATACTACAAGAAACTCAGACTTGAATACGAACAAAACGATAATCCAGATTGCAAGCAACACCGAAATGTCAAAGAAAATACCGATGAGCAACACAGAAAACATCAGGCTCAGATAACATCGACAAAAATACTCAAAAAATTAGCATTAACCTTGATTGTTGAAGACATTAAAATATCAAAGACTTTTCTGAGTAATGGTCACATAAAAATAATAAGTTGAGTTCTGACTAAGTATGTCAAACGTCCTCGATCAGCGCAAGTCATCGATGATAATTAAAAACCACATTCGGTCTTTATAACTTGGATACACTGAAAGGTCCAAGACAGCTCTATTACTGGTTATACGGAAAGACCAGAGTCAATACTAGCTACGATTACATCAAGAGTAGAACCAATAATGACGATTAACTAAATGAAAAAACAAACAAACAGATTTCAAAGAATATGGAAAAAAGATAGTAATTACTGAATTTGAATTAAATATATATTCATGCACATTCTTGACTACCGACATCACTGAAAAGCAAATGCTTGTTAAAACATCACTAACTGCTGGTTGCAATGAAATGCCAGGGTTAAATAACTAACGAAAATATGTAAAACTATTTTTGTTGTCTTCGTAACTTTTGTTTTTGCTTACTTTACAGATGGGAGAACTTTCTCATGAAAACCTTGTACGTTTCATAGGAATGTGCGTTGAGGAACCAAACTATGTTATTCTCACAGAACTTTGTATTCGAGGAAGTCTTCGGGTAGGTGTAGTTTCTTTACATCCATTCACAAAGTAAATTAACTCTAGTTTCTGAATACATTATTGTGGTTGATGTTATCAAATCAATGAAAACTTAAATCAAGTAATGAAGCAAGACTAACTATTGAAAGATGTTTAATTATACTTATTCATTGTTAAAAATTATGATGTGCAAATCTTGCTTAATCAACTTTTGTTTCAGAATAAGAATCAACTTCTGTTAAAGGTTCAAAGTTACCTTTCTTTTCTGCCTAACGAACCAAATGTTTCTAGGTTTCATATTAAACTCTCTTTTTGGAACAAGTAATAATAAAGTTAAAGAATCAAAATTATATTTCTTCTCTGCTTATTTTTTCTCCTTTCTCTGGAGAACATTTATGTATTGCCTGAGTCTATTTCTTCCCCTTTCCTAAGCCCAATCTGGAGTTTGATTCTGTGCGGTGACTTTGTTTTTGTTTGTTTTTTAATGTCGGACAAAACTACACGAGAGCTATCTACGCTAGCCGTCCCTATTTAGCAGTGCAAGATTAGTGGAAAAGCAGCGAGTCATCACCACCCGCCGCCAACTCTTGTAATACTCTTTTACAAGCGAATAGAGGGATTAACCGTGAACTTTTAACTCCCCCACGGCTGAAAGAACGAGCATGTTTGGTGCGACGAAGATCCGAGCCCACGACTCTCAGATTACAATTCAAGAGCGCCCTAACTACCTGGTCGTGCCGTGTGCGGTGGCCCAGGGTTGCTTTTCTATAAGGCCCCCGCTAGTACAGCGGTAAGTCTACGGATTTACAACGCTAAAATCAGGGGTTCGATTCCACTTGGTGGGCTCGGTAGATAGCTCGATGTGGCTTTGCTAAAAGAAAACACACACTTTTTTATAAAAAAGATAAACCCTATTACTATAATATGGTAATTGTAAATGGGTTTTGCCTAATGGCAATTTTATCTTTTATATTTTAGTTATGTTCGCACGCAAAGAAAATATGAATGTTTGATAGAATGAAAATAATAAAAAATAATAGCCAATTTAACTACAATTTAATGAAATAAATAGAAAAAAATTCAAAACTAAGGTAGCATAAATAACACTTTTAAAATGTTTTATGCAGGTCGATAACTTAAATTATATATATAGTCTTCTCATAAATACATTATAATAACGAAACCTTTGGTCTAATATTTTACTAATGAGAATTTAAGAATTACAGGAAATTAGGAAGAAACATATAGCACAAATTAAAAACATTAACGAATTAAGTAAACTAATACCGATATTATGATATGTCTTAATGATATAAAATCCCTAACCTACGCAGAGGAAAAAAAGTCACACATCAGACATAAAAAAATTGGTTAACGACAATAATCAGTGCACCCAATCCTTACTTCACTATCCTCAACAAGCATAGCCTTGTTGGATCCACTGAGCCTTCCCATCTACTATTCGTTATTGTTAACACTTGAAGCTGATTTATTATATTACGGGAGAGACAGGGAGCTACTGTTCACCTTTTGAACATACTGAAAACACAAATAAAGTCATTCTGTAGGAAGAGTAACTTATGAGTTAGCAAAGATCAAGTCATACAGTAAAAAATCATTTAAATTTGACTAATAGTAAAAGTATACACGTAAAGAAACATCCACCTAAGTCGAGCTAACAATAAGCAATCTGTTTGAAGAAACATTTACAAAAAATCTCTTCTCGATAAATATTAGCACGATGACAAAAACAAGAGAAATTAAAAAGGAAAAGTTAAATTTAAGAGAAAATTCAGATCTTATGAAAAAAGGAAAAAAACAAAAACTTTGTACTTTTAATTATGTACCAGACGTGTTATTCATAAATGTAATTTTTCTATCTCGTAATTTAGAAAAAAAACTATAAAAATTGGCTTGATTGTTTAACAGATATTTCTTCATTTCTCTAAACTCGAAATGTGTCAGTATTCTGCCTTCTTTTCAATACATGTGATGCGTAGAATTAGATATATCAGAATTCAGTAACGTGTTTTTGGTTTTTAATAGTTTTCTTTCTTGCGAAACACCCCAAGACTTTTTATGGCCAAACCTGGACACTTCTCTTTCATAATAGGAAACAGGACTTCTGAAGATTGGTATCCTATTCTATCAGTCATGCCGTGTAATTCGATTACATAAAAATTTTGTTGAGAGATACTTTCTAGAGCTTTTCCAACGGCACAGCAGTATGTCGGCGGACTTAATATGCTAGCATTGCTAGTAACCGGGTTTCGATACCCGTAGTTGGCAGAGTAAAAATAACCCATTGTGTAGCTTTCTGCTTAATTACTAATAAATAATCAATAATTTCCATGATAATGCCGGCTTTTTTCACATATGTATTACTGTATTCAAACTCTTAATACTTTCATTTTGTTTTGATAAAAAATGTTGGTGAAAGTTCTGAAGAGTTCTTCCTGGACACAAGCTAGAAGGAAGTATCAAACTTGCTTATTCTCTCACATACATGTGTTATTTACTGCATGAAACTTTAAATGTAAAAACACTATAGGAACACAATATTAATAAACAGATAGTTTTATACAAGATATTATACTGATCTTGAAAGTCTTTAACTGTTATAGTAAAAAAAAAATACTAGTGGACCGATTATATAATTGCTTTTTTTTCTGCATTCAGACTCTTTATATAAATTGATCGTAAAATAAGTTGCTTCAGTTTAAAGTGATATTTCTATTTCCTATTTCGCTGATTATCTGCATCTTGAGACCAGAAACTTTGAGGAGTTTCAACAGAAGCATTTCTTAGCGACTGAACAGAATTTCAAACTAGCATAGAACTAATACCATCCTTTTCCAGGTAAAAACAAAACTGTGTTCTATATATGCACCTATGGTAGTGGAAAAGTTAAATGGTTATCACGATTACATTCAAATACGAAGTTAACTGCACGTTATAAGAACTATGTTTCAGGTCCCTTGCTGCACTTTCAAATATTCTCCCTTCATCAATCTGGGCTCGGCCCTCCATAACCAGGTGAGTAGGGCGCTCCACTTGGTTATGGACTCAAATCCCCGTAAACATGTTCGCCCTTTCAGCCGTGAGGGCGTTATAATTTACGGACAATCCCACTATTCGTTGGTTAAAGAGTAGCATTAGAGTTTCCGGTGCTTTTCTTCTAGCCTTAAACTGCTAAATTAGAGATGGTTAGTGCAGATAGCCCTTATTTAGCTTTGCGCGAAATTCAAAACAAACCAATATAAATTGATCTGTGTTTAGTCTATTGATTATAATTATTCACTCTTGATATCACACTTTCTATCATTACCAGCTTCTACAAAGATAAATATTTGCAAACGTATTTCATAACCTTTTAAAACTAATTTTACGAAAAGGAGTCTACTGGGGTTTCATTGCACGACTTTTAAAGTTATTTGGATGTATAGGACTACTATAATTTTGGATTATTTGATCAAATATCATATGGAAATGGACATTGGTTTCGAAGAGGGGGTGGAAGTTTGTGAGCGTTCATCTCCATCATCAAAATCTTGTTTATTATCCTATTAAAGAAGTCAGAAGATGAGTTTCACCATGAAGTTCGGTTTCGTATCTACAGCCTCCACTTTACGTATGAAGATATTTCTCTGGATTAGAGTACAGTTTGAGAGTTTATTTGGATCCTAAAGGCTCTGCTGTACGAACTTTTGGTATCCGTGCAGAGAACTGACGTGTCTCTCTTTTTAAATGTTGTGGGCTTTAATATTTTGTCAATAGGCAATATAATTAATGAATATTTATTTTTGAAGTATATATATATATATATATATGTTACATATTCCATCATATGTGGGCGGACTGTTATTGTTTCAGTAGAAGTATAGTGACATGTCAATAAGAACCGCCTGAGTTGAAAACTGCATGATTATATTTTCTTAAATGTTAGATTATTAAAATTAAAAAAGGAAGGATAAATTTGGACCATCTTGTATATTATCCATATTCTTATACTCAAATACAATTAAAGTAATTCTATATTAAGTGGTATGACTGATGCTGATAATTTGACTTTTTCAAGGATATGTTGGAGAACGATGCCATGAATATCGATTGGACATTTCGATATTCAATGATCAGTGATGTCCTAGAGGTACGTTTACTTCACTTTGAATCATAAGTGTAACAATCTTTTAAAAGTTTAGCATTGACGGTGCTGTTAAGTTATATGTCGAGTTTACATTATTATTGTATTATATTATTAGAGAGCTGATTACGTCGTAAGTGCTATAAAATCATATACTACATCTTCTTATACTTTGAAATATAAACAAATAATAGTGAAAACTTTTAAATGTAAGCAATATTTAGTGTAATCAAGAAAAGACAGAAAAATACAAATAATTAAAATAGAAACATATGTATTTAAAAAAACGAACTTAAAGCTTATGAATTCTCTCATTGTTGTTGCTTTCATCTTAGATACTGAATTATTGAAGGAGGATGGTTGGTTGCGTTTTTATTAATATGCCTACTAATTGTTTCATAAACCAACTTCACTTAATAGTACTAGAAGGGTGAGTTATGTAACTAACTTCTGATGTTTTACAGGGTATGAAATATATTCACGACAGCTCACTTGAATATCACGGTCGCCTGAAGTCAACCAACTGTGTGATTCACGGACGTTTTATTGTGAAAATCACTGACTATGGCCTAAAGTATGTACATGAACAGATTGACGTAGATACTAAAACAAATCCACGTAAGTATCATACAGAGATTTGTTACTACGTGTTGGACAACGATTAGGGCATAAGAGACAAAAAGGCTTCTTAAAACATAAAAGTTGAATGACAACTTTACGTCTTCTTTAATATATATAATTTTGTTTTTAAAAATAATTCAATGGAATCGCTTGCATTAAAGGTAAACAGATTTGTAATTGTTGAATAAAGAAATGTATAAAGTTTTTAACGTTTGAGCTAATTTTTATATCAAGTATACATTCTAATGCAATAATATTCAAATATAGAACTGTTAGTTCTATACAAAATCACTTTTTAACGTTTATTATAATTATAAACTTTCAAAAAGATGCTTAGAGTTGTAATTGGATATACTCCCAACAAGTCGAATCCATGTTTTAACAATATCGTGATTTATGGAATAAATTCAACTCCACTAATAGATCTTGAATGTTGAGTATGAGCATATTCTAGAATACCGTGTGTAATATTGTTCTGGTACACTATGTTATACAGGTTTTTCTTAACACTGCAACCCTCTTCGAATCTATTGCTTTTTGCTTCTTTGAATTAATTGAGGAAGCTCAATTTCTTACTGTATATTTTGTCAAAATTATTTCGCTGTTCCGAGTATCACAATTATCTTTATAACTCTGAAATATATGTATATAATATATCTATATACATTTCTTTCAAGGTGCTAAACCAAACACTGTTAATAATGCTTCCCTCTTTCAAGGATCTCTCTTTTGGATGGCTCCTGAACACCTTAGGGAACCTTTTCCAACGAAAACGGGTTCAAAAAAGGGTGATATTTACAGTTTTGCCATTATACTTCAGGAAATAATTACTCGATCAGGACCATTCGAATCAGTAGAAAGACATGGGCGCAACAGTATTATAATAGATCCTGAAGGTTAGTTATTCGTATTACTAATACCATTTGCCACAAAAACAACAAAAAACGCAGAGACAAACTTAACATAATTTGAAATGACATTTAATGCAAGTGATATAAGTATAAAGAAATATTATTTTTAACTAGAAATTTTGGACCGTGTCAGAATGGGAACAACGCCACCATATCGCCCGGAAATTGCTTATGATGAATGTTCAGCTGAACTAATGGACTTGGTTCGCGCATGTTGGTCGGAGCTACCAGGATGTAGGCCTAGCTTCGCAGATATTAAAGTCCAATTCAAGAAAATCACCAAGTATGTATAAAGATGAATGAAATACAAAAGAAAAAGAAAAGAAACATATTGGCTTTGTTGTGTATTAGGGAACGTTTCTGTAAAACGTGCATGTGACTAAACTATTGCTCATGACAATAGGAATATTACATTATTGTTAAATTTGGATAAGATTTTGTATACTTCTTACTTCTTAGTAGCACCTTTTAAAACTCACGTGTTTTTGAATCGAATGTCTGTGATGAGGAACAGATCATTTATTTTCTTCAAAAGAAACCCAAATTACATTTGGTGGAAAAACGAAAGTTTGTAGAGTCTTAAGCCATTTTATTAGGCTGTCCAGTTTTACACGACACTAGTAATAGTGATGTTTTGAGTATTATCTTTCATTACTTACCAGTATTAGCAAACCAAAGTGTTCGAAAAAGTTGGAATATTTGACATATTTCATAAACTCTTCTAGAATTAAAATATAATTTTTATCGATGGAGAAACATAAAGTGTCACTTAATGGATCACACGTCTCTGATACACATGAAATAACAAATAACATTTTAATACTGCAATATGAAGGTTGAAGCAGAAACCAGTTTACGTGCAACAGAAATATTAGCTTTATTTTATTTAAAAAAATGTTTAAAATATGTTATTCATGTGGTTTTTATTCATTTTAAGCCACTGTATGACATTCTAAATTAATGTAGGTTAATCAGAAACGTAATGAATATGTGTGGCGCCTGGGGGAAAAACATAATTTGGCGCCTTCACCCCAAAAAAACCCTCAACTCATTTGTTCACATAACTGCTAAGCGTCTTATGAAATATGAGATGTTAGCGTATTTTAATCAGTCTAACACTGAAAACCAAGGAATTTATCTAGTAATCAGTCTGACACTGAAAACCAAGGAATTTACCTAGTAATGATATTTCTGATGATATGTTAATATTTGATGTCAAGCATAAAAAAATATTTTAATGAACTACAGACTAAAAGGGAGAGGTTAAATTATGGGTCATCCAGTTGTTAATTTGGTGCTCCCAGGGCTCTGGTGAGGGGGCAAATGCCCTCTGCATCCCCTTCACTCAAGGTCGGATTAAGGGTTTTATTAGCCCTTATCTTTTCAACTTATAGAGGCCCTTCGAGACAGAACCTCTACATCCAATATTTTTACAATCATAGCCTTTTACAATTAACCCTTCTAATTGGTGTGTGGTACTGGAGTTCAGCACGGTAAGCCCATGCTTTAAACAGGGGTTGCCTTCACCATATCACTGAGGGTAATCGGGGTGTGTGAATAATATTATGGCATTCAGTATAATTTGTTATAAATATTATAAAATTACTTAATGATTGTATTGTAGATTTCTTATCCTCAGAGACACAGTTTAAAATGTAATCCGTAAAGAGGCTTAATAAATTATTGTTTCATTGCGCCCTCTGCTTTAGACTGCAGTTTCGTCTGTTGGAGGCTCATCAGTACGACTTGAGCCAGTAAATTAAAAAAGATACAATTAAGCTTCTTATCGTAATATGTATACAACATATACGTATTTTCGGGTCATTTTTAATTCACCACATATGGTACGACGAAATAAAGAGCACATTAACCCTGTATCACAGATTATGTTTTCAATATGAATTTCGTTGAAAAAAAATCTAATATAATAATTAGACAGTTGGCCTCTTATATAGTATCGAACAATAAACTATGTCATAATATTATTTACACACACAAAAACTGCTTTAGCTCAGTACACACACACACACGTACGTAAAATATCACCAGTATACGATGCGGAGCTTAGTTGTATTTATTAGATTAGTTGATCCAGTCTGTGCTGATGTGGCCTGGCATGGCAAAGTGTGTTAAGGCGTTCGACTCGTAATCCGCGGGTTCAAATCCCGGTCGCACCAAATATGCTTGCTCTTTTAGCCGTGGGAACGTTATAATGTGACGGTCAATCCCACTATTCGTTGGTAAAAAAGTAGCCCAAGAGTTGGCTGTGGGTGGTAATGACTATCTGCCTTCCCTCTAGTCTTACACTGCTAAATTAGGGACGGCTAGCGCAGATAGCTCTCGAGTAGCTTTGTGCGAAATTCAAAACACATTCTGCTGATGAGATTTGAATAGACAAAACTTCAGTCATGACAGAGACGACGAGTCAAAATGTGTGTTTTGCCTCTCTGTTATACATTATATTTTCAATTTTACTTTTGGTGGAAAACAAATATATAATAATATGTTCAAAACTGCTTTTCGATTTAATTTATCCTACAAAAATTGCATAGATAAAAACAGGATTAATATGTTTACAATAGCAATCTTTACCTGGAAATTAAAGAAAGTTCACCATTTAAAAAATGTAGGTTGTCATGGGAAATTCTCAGCATAAGAATTTCCAACAGAAATGCATAAAGTAAGTAAATATATCTATAAAAAAGTAATACATTTTAGTCTGAGGGATTTTTTTCCCAACTAAATATTTTACAGCTAATTTATAACATATTTGTCTAGAGTTGCCCAATGACAAACTTTTAACACGTACAAAGTTTTTTGGTGGAAGACCATTCAATTATGAGCCTTTCCTTGGAGAATGTTACTGGTACGGCTATTAATGGTGTTTACTCCAGTGGACTCATCAAGTATTTTAATATACCTTTTTTCGGGATTATTTCCTCTAAACGTTATTGATCGGTCTTAAATCATTGAGGAAATATGTTGATTTTAAATTATTAGTATCTCGAAAGATATAGTATCTTGGCCATCATAAGGCTCTAGAAATTCTGCATATTGACGAATCCACACATTTTACAAATAATACTATCTGTGTAAAATATAAAAATCGGTTTCAATAGTCGTGATGAGCAGAGCAAAGACAACTTATTGTGTACTTTTGCGCTTAACAACAAACAAACAAGGGATAATATAATGAATTTGCGGAACAAAGAAATACTTTGATTGGTGAATAAACCATTAAAAGAAAAGCCAGCCGATGCGTGAGAGAAAAGTTATTTTTGGTTTTATGTTCCTTGTCGGAAGCTATTGGAGGGTTATCTGTGCTAGTCGTTCCTAATTTTGAAATGACAGGCTGGAGGAAAGAAAGCTAGTTAACACCGTTCATAGTTAACTCGATGGTAAAATTTTACTACACCATCAAATTATAACTCTTTCTACAGCTATAAAGGCGAAAATGATTGATGTTGTGATTCGATCCCACAGTTTACTCCTTAACCACCAGATTTTGTTAAGTGTCGTTATTGATTGTAACCAGTATTCCTTTCAGTACGTAATATTATATATTCTTCATGTGATAACTTCAAAAAACTCATTTAAAAAAATAATGATTTAAATATTAATATAAAGAATATATAAATGATCGAATGTGGAGTAATGTGAATGTTCGTGGTTCGCGTTAAGTTGCTGTAACACAGGTTCCATAATTTATGAGATCACTATAAGATTGACGGTCAAGACACACTATTCGGTTTTAGTGGCGTAAGAAATGACAGTGAATATTGCTGAGAAACCACTTTTTTGTAGTCTACTAATTCAAAATTAGGGACAATTAAGCGCACGTAGTCCTTCGTGGCTTTATGAAAATGTTAGAGACAAATTTTAAAGTTTTTTTATACCATGTTAAAAATGTTATTTCAAAATAAAACGTAAAACGTAAATATACTTGATTAAGCAGCTTTGTTTCATGTACACTAAGCGTCAGATTATGTGGATTTTTGCAACACTATAAATGCTAGAGAGAGTAACTAGCACATAGAACTACTTAAACATCAGAAACTGTACTATAAAGAAATGAAGGAGTGTCTTTTTATGTAAAATGCGCGATAAATTTTATTCAAGTTGAGGACATTAAAGCTTTCAGCAAAAAGAGTTAATCAGCTTGACTTTCTGTTAGAAGTCATAAAACGAGAATGCTTTTAGTTCGATTATGTTACAGACTATCAGATGAAGCTGACGAAATTAACGTGAAACTCTATTTTGAGATAAAGACTTCAGATGTTGAAGGGGCTATAATTAAAGAAGATTTTAAATTCAGGCATACAGTCAAGTTATAAGGGAAGCGGGGTTTTTAGAAACTTCCGCTATGGCTTTCTTCACCAACAGGTCTTGAAAACTACTAGAAACAATGTATTTTAGGTATTTTAAGTCTAATATAAAATTTGCTTAGAGAGTAAAATTTGGGTAAAATCCTGGTGAAAGTGATTATTTATCAATTAGGTTTGGTGTTTTACTGCACATATAAATAAGAAATGATAAATTGGATTCCACTTTTCAAAAAAGAGAATTTTAAACGGATGAAACAAGAATTATCTGCATGAAATAAGAAAATGAGTTAATTGAAGACATTGATTAAATGTTGAGAACTTTGAAAACAAAATTTCTTAAATATTCATGATACTCATGTTCTTTTTAGAAAAACACATGGTGGCTGCAGATGAAAATATCAGGTATAAATGATAGCAATAATGAGAGGTTTGGAGGATTATGAAAGATAGAGATCGTTGGTCAAGCTGGAGATGAGGAAATGAAAACTAATTGAAAAAGGGTTCGCTGAAAATGTGAAAAGTAATATTTCTTCAAATGCGTTAACGGTTATAAATGGTATGATGGGTGTGTGATATTTGAAGGATGATATAGGAAAGTTAGTATTTAATGATTACAGGATGGCTGGGTTATTAAATTTTACATTTTTCTTCTTTTTCTTACTAATAAAGATTTAAGCAATATTCTTCGTTCTGAACAGTTGCTAGATGAAAATAAGAATAAAAAAGATTATCAGATTAATTCTGAGCTTTTAATGTTTGAGGTTAAAGAATGTTAATGCTCCAGAAACAGAACATTTACTCAGTGGTTTTCAAGGAAGTTAATAATACGATATGCAAGCCACTTTTTATTTTATAAAAATCTCTCTCTCTATATATATATATCTTCAGATATAGGGAATAGGTTGGCTCATTGAATAAGAAAAATGGCTGGAGAGGTTTATTTGTTCGAAGTTAAGAAAAAAAAGCTACACAAGTAGCCCATTTAATCACAATGAGGAATCTCGGTTTTAGGGCTTTTACTCTTTTTTTTCAGCTGATGAAGGAATGACATATAGATTGTTTAAATTTGATGACAGTATTAACGTTTTGGGTTTTGCTGGTCATGAGAATACTGCTGCTTTACAATAGGATTTGGAATATTTTTTATTTAAGTAAATAAATGGCACTCGGTGTTTGGTTATAATAAACAGAAGGTAATGTGTGTGGGATACAACTATTTGAATTGTGAGTGTAATTTTGACTGCGATAACTTTAATAGTGTTATGGAAGAAACAGACCTTTGTGTTCTGATTGCTAAGTCTCTTAAACCATCTAAGCGATGTGCTGTTGCTAGTGATAGGACAAACAGGATTTTAGATCTACTTACAAAAATGTTCCACTGTGCTCAATTTTAGTATTTATTTTTGCTTTATAAACGACATTGAATTGTTAGCAAAGGTTCAGAGGAGGACTAGGATGAAAATATTGTCATAAGGGGATACGTTAATACCTCTGAAATTATTTTATGTTGGAAAAAAGAGAAAAAGAATAGCTAGAGGTGATATAATAGAAGTGTTTGGCAACGTTAAGGTGATTGAATATGTTGATGCATCATTTTTTATTTTTATTTATTAGTCAGAATGATAAGACTAGAAGGCAAAAACTTTAAATGTGCAGGGAAGGATTCATCTTCAGCGAAGACAGCTTTATTTTTAAAACACGATGAATGTCATTTAGAATGTGCTCCTTCAAATGTGTTAAATGCAATCACTTTAAGGACGTTTAAGAGAAGGCTTGGTGAATATCTGAATGGTAAGAGCTGGATTTTAACCTCATTTTATAGAGCTGTCTGGGTCTTTGAATTGCGGATGTTGCATACTACAATTACAAGAGTTTAGAGAATTGGCTTACTTCTTTACCTACTAAGCTCATCTGGAATATTTCACTGTGTTGAAATTATAGCCAAAATATCTCTAAAACCTATCGTTAATAATATTTGTAAATTCATACAAAAATTATACTAGTTTTGAAAACAAAAGGTATATTATCTTTGTAAAGAGGCTTACAGGAAACTTTGCGTTTTTGTACGTTTTCAGAGGTGTATCCAATAAAAACTTGCTTGATAACTTGCTGGCCAGAATGGAACAATATGCCAATAACCTTGAACAGCTAGTTGAAGAGAAATCAGAGTCACTAATTGAGGAGAAGAAAAAAACAGATGAGCTTTTGTGTCAGCTCCTTCCAAGGTTAGCTCAATAATATACTAATAGTTACTGAATATTTTGGGCTATTAGTAATGCAAAACGTTTTCAGCTACTAAGATTTAAATGTTTGAAAGTTTTCATACTTGCAGTTACGGCAGAAAGTGTTCGTACCCCTGAGTTCCGAGTAAATTTTTACTCATAACTTAAAAAGTATCACGATTCGGCTAATATACGTATTGCGTATTATAGATATTATACTAACACACAGCTACATACATTTTTATGTAAATTAAACGACAAATAAACTACTTATAAACAAATAGCTAAAAATAGGAGGAGCAGAAAGTGCTCGAACATTTCAGAACGTGTGAAAAAACTGATATTCCCGTAAAAAGTTTGTTTAGTTTGGCGAATAAACTACGCTATACCATTCCAGAACGAGACACTATGTTCATAATTATTGGAATTTAGACAGCAGATATGTACTTCCGGCAATTTAGCGTCGTCGCCGTCATTATCTGCTTGGTCATCATGGCGAACAACTGTCCAATGATTTAAAAAACACCGAATTATTGTAAAATACAAGTCTTGTGTGTCTCTTTCCGGTATTGCTACACAACTTAATGTGCCGAAATCTACTGTGCAAAGCATAATTGCCAAGTTTAAGCTTACAGGATCAACTGCTAACCTCCCTCGTTCAGGACGCCCCATCAAAATTCCAGAGAGAATCAAGAGGAAGGTTCTCAGAGAAGTTAGTAGTAATCCTCGTTTAACACATAATGACATACAGAAACTGGTAAGGGAAACTGGGGTTGAAGTAAGCACCTCTACAGTTACGAACATGTTACGCTCTTCTGGGTTCAAAGCATGACGTCCTCGTAGAACTCCATATTTAAAGCCTGTTCATTTAGAAGCACGATTGAGGTATGCAAGAAAGCATGTAGATAAACACTTTACCTATTGGAAGAGTATTGTTTGGTCAGACGAGAGTAAAATCGAGCTTTTCGGCCACAATAATGTTCGCAATATCTTCCGTAAGAAGGGGGAACGAAATCTTCCAAAGAACATCATCCCTACAGTTAAACACGGAGGTAGCTCGATCATGCTATGGGTATAGCAAGAAGAGTACGTTGATATATTAGGCACTTATATCAAGAATGATGGTCGGAACTTGCGGTTTGGGCAGTCGATGGATCTTCAAGTACGACAATGACCCTAAGCACACATCGAAATATGTGCAATCCTGGTTTGCAGAGGAACCATATAAGCCTTCTGGAGTGGCCATCGCAGTCACCCGATCTCAACCCAATTGAAAACGTTTGGCATGAGTTGAAGACCAGGGCTCATCAGCGTCATCCGAAAAACTTGCAAGAGTTGGAGGCCTTCTGTGAAGAAGAATGGAAGAAAATACCAGTCGAGTACTGTCAAACGATCATGGAGGGTTATGAGGAGAGATTGCGCCGAGTAATTCCCCTGAAAGGCTACACAACTGACCATTAAAGTAGACACACGAACACTTTCTGCCCCTCCTATGTTTGGTGATTTGTTTATAAACAATGTATTTGTCGTTCAATTTACATAAAAGATTCTGTAGATATGTGTTAGTATAATATGTATCATACATTATACTTTCATTATTCTAATCGTGATACTTTTTAAGTTATGAGGAATAAACTACTCACGACTCAGGGGTACGAACACTTTCTGTCGTAACTGTAAATTGTTTTGCTCTAAAGACTATCTGGCTTCCATCTCTGGAATCTCTGATAAATTGTTATATCGTGCACAACACAGTTTAGTATTTAAAAATAGCCTAAAAATTAAAGGGTTTTCAAACTTCGAATCCCTCCCAATAAAACATATTGTTACTTTTCTTATACGTAAATATACTCTTCAAAACAAGAAACGCAAAAGGGATATTTTTGTTATTTTAAAGAGAAATATATGTAATAACGTTACAAGCTCAGAGTATGTGATGTTACACGTGTTAAGGCACTGATTGTCAAACCAAAATGACAATAAAAGTTGTGCACTTTGAAAACGGAGGAAAACATCGGTTTTTTCGCCAAAACGCATGCGTGTCCAATAAATTTGTTTGAGAGATCTGCATGTTCTGCAAGTGCAACGTGTGCAAAATCCATATAAAAGTGAAGGGTTCTCGGTTTCCATAGCTCAGTGTTAAGCCACCAACACGCAATACAGTTACGCCAATACTGACTGAAGCACAACGCAACAACGCCATTGGTCGCTTGGAAGCAGGCGAATCTCGATCAGATGTTGCCAGAGCTGTGAATGTCCACACAAGCACCATCACAAGGCTATGGAATCGTCACCAACAACATGACTGTCCACGATCTGGCAGACCTCGTGTGACCACGCCCGCACAAGATCGCAACATCCGGTTACGTAACCTTCGGGATAGGACTACCACTGCGACATCTACTGCCTCAACCATACCAGCGCTGCGTGGGATTTCCGATCAGACCGTACGAAACCGTCTACGAGATTCTTAGGCCCCATGTGCAACCCATCATGGTGAACGTCAACGACGTTTTTCAACATGACAACGCCCGTCCTCACACAGCCCGACTCACCACTGTCTTCTTGAGACACCACGACATCAACGTTCTTCACTGGCCCTCCAGATCACCAGATTTAAACCCCATTGAACATCTTTGGGACGAGTTGGACTGACGTCTGCGATGGCGACAACCTCAACCGCAGACTCTACCTCAGCTTGCAGCAGCTTTGCAGGCTAAGTGGACAGCCATTCCACAGGATATGATTCGTCATCTCATCGCTTCCATGGGCAGGAGATGCCAAGCAGTTATTGATGCTCACGGGTGGCATACTCGTTATTGACGTTGAGTAACGTTAAACTTCACCTAGTGAGCGTGGACTTCGCCTTTGCAGACTTTGCAGTGAATGTACAAAGTTTCACACATGTCATACAGAACTACCCGGAATAAACTTGTTAAGAATTTGTCTCATATTTTGCCTTTTACGTTTCTTTTTTTGAAGAGTATATTATACCCCATCTGTCAGATATTATTGTCACGATTTCTACTTTCAAACTCCCTACCAATTCCATTAGATCGGATTACCACCTCTTTAAGAATTTCTTTTTGATAAAAGCTTTGCTTTTCAAAATTATTAAAATTCAATGAGTTTTTGAATTTCTAGTAATTGTGAATAAATTTTCCTAACATTCTCTTTGTACTGTGATCAATGTCTACTTGATATTTATTGCACGATTATACATGTTTATACACGTTTTGACAAGGGATTTGGTTAAAAACACAAATTTGCTGGAGACATTTCAATGGCTATTTTGTTTTAAGTTTATACAGGTTATTGCATTGATGTCTAAGTTTACGTTTTGACATAAATGAGACCTAGTCACCTCAGTTGATTTATACGCTTTATAGGATTTTCTACGACGTTTTTTCTTACTTCAAGATAAAGCAGTAAAATATTGTACATATTTAGTACCTAGATGAGGTGTTTCCACTATTGGTAAAAATAACTCTTTCATTTCAAATTTAAAACTTATTTCTTCTTTCTTAGTTGAAAAACATTGTTATATATGAAAAGAATGGTAACAGTGAACTCACAACAAACGTCTGCTGTCATTACAGAAGCAAAATATTTTATCTTTAATGTGTTTTACAAAGAAGAGGAAATAAAATGATAAAGTTAGCTTAATTATCTGGTAAAAAGACTTTACTACAAGTTACAGCCATTATGTCTTTCGCGCTCGAAACTTTCCTCAATGTTTAGAAAAACGCGCTGTTGATATAAAGTCAATTCTCCGTGGGCGATAGTCTACTTTTCGTAGTAAAAGAAACTTTTAGAAAATTATTCTTCTACATTTTAGAATATTTTGTAATGTTGTTTCAAAAATATGACATCCTTATAAACCATTAGTTTCCCAATTTTTTATTTCTTTGTGAACATAATAGTGAAAAAAAAATCAAGTCATAATTCATAAATATGTGTTTGATCATTTGGTATTAACTTCTTTATTTGCAATGTTATGTACTTTGAGATTGTCTCTAATTTAGCAGTGAAAGACTAGAAGAAAAGCAGCTAGTTATCACACAGTCGACAATTCTTGTGTTATTTTTTACCAACTAATACTAGGATTGGCTGTAACTTTATAACGGTTAAAAGGCCAAGCAAATTTAGTGGAACAGGGATTATAATACGCGACCTTCATATTGCATGTTAAGCGCAAGCACACTAACCTCTTGGCCATGCAAGGCCTGGGTGTGGTGTAGTTTGTTTGTTTGTTTGTTTGGAAATTTCGCACAAAGCTACTCGAGGGCTACCTGTGCTAGCCGTCCCTAATTTAGCAGTGTAAGACTAGAGGGAAGGCAGCTAGTCATCACCACCCACCGCCAACTCTTGGGCTACTCTTTACCAACGAATAGTGGGATTGACCGTCACATTATACACCCCCACGGCTGGGAGGCGAGCATGTTTAGCGCGACGCGGGCGCGAACCCGCGACCCTCGGATTACGAGTCGCACGCCTTACGCGCTAGGCCATGCCGGGCCGGTGTGGTGTAGAGAGACGTTGGAAATCCCATTATTTAAACAAATGGGTAACAAGTTAGGGTTAAGTCATCATCGTATTTAAAAAAAAAAAATGTTAACTGATACTTTAAGGATAAGCTTTACGCACGTAAAAATGCTCATTAAATATTCCCGGATGCTTCATATAAACTTAGAGAATTATTCAGTAAAATATACAATTGGCGATAAACATTAAGCATCTGGACATTTTTCTTGATTATAATAACAAAACATATTCTGTCTTAATTTTTCAGATTTGTTGCAGAAGAGTTAAAGAAAGGTAATCACGTGAGACCTGAAGCCTTTGAATGTGTGACTATTTTCTTCAGTGACATTGTTGGTTTTACAGCTCTATCAGCGGAAAGCACACCGATGGAGGTACTTTATTTGCCTTGAAACTGTTCTTAATTTTTGATATTTCATTTGTCTGTTGATAAATTATTATATTATATTATATTACGTTATTATATTATTATATCATGTACCTAATGTTCGATTTTAACATCGTTTATAAACTTTGGATTTTGTAAATAAAAGAAAGATCCATTTCAGAAAACATGTTTATTCGTATTGACCTTTCGCTTTTTGCCTTCATTAGGATGGTTTTTATCTTGGTCTTTAAACTTCAATATAAAACAACATCCTAGAAACACAAAAGTTTAGAGGTAGATGTTAAGAAATCTGTGTTAAACTATGAAATTAGTTATTTTTTATTTGTAAGTAAGACAAAAAACTGAAATTAGGATTATAAAAAAGCGAGTTGCAGTATTTTTAACTGCAATCGAACAGTGTAAAATTCGTCTCATTAAAATTAGTCGTTTTAGATACACGAATGTGATTTAGATACAGTTTTCGTCCATTTTAGTAAAATGTGAATCAAACTGTTTTGAATATCTATGGCAATTATTTTGAAGGTATATTATAAAGGTATATGAGAGCTGTGTTCATAAGCCTAAATGACAAATCATTCAAACTATATCATATAATTTTGATCGTATACGACGGTAGATTTGAAGTTATGTGATAAAATTAACCTATATCACAGTAAGCGTCTATGAAAGCGCCTTTATGGTTGTCATGTTGTCTGTGGATCCAAGCTGTTGTTGCAGAAACGTTCTGCACACTTCGAAACAATGGTTACTCTATACGAGTAATTACTAATTCCCACTATTTGATAACACACTGTGTTGAATAACTGCATTTTCTCTAATTTATTATTTCATAATCAGAGACACTATACATAGTTAGGCTTTGCGTTGTTTTGAGAGAAATTCTGAGAAAAGTAGAAATATGGTAATCGTTGTGACATTGCAAAAATAAGCATTCTTAATGTATATTAAGAGCATTTTGAAGGTAAATGTTAACAGTTTTAAAGTTAACACAAAAGTAACATCATCATGGAGGCCTAATGGTATTTATTTAGTTTTCTTAACTAGGCTGTGCTGATGAGCCTCGAATAGGCGAAAATGCAGTGCACATCAAAAGGTATAGCCAGTCAAGGAATATATGTATATATATATACTTATTTAGGTTTACGACTAATGTTTGATTCAGAAAGAAAGGGTGAAAGTACTTAACACAAAGATATGCAAACATTGTATGAATCTGACCAGCTTGCTAGATCATAGACGTGTGGGTGGGTTCAGTACAAAGAAGCATAAATGTTGCCTTTTTAAAAATGTAATTGAAAACATTTAATACGTTCAGAGCAAGATATTATGGCAGATAGATTTTTCTATAGCATCTATGTAAATGTATAATAATACAAGTGAAAATGTTGTTGATGTGTTCTTACGTTGTTTTTACCAGGTTGTTGACTTTCTAAACGACCTCTATACTTGTTTTGACTCCATCATCGATAATTATGATGTATACAAGGTAATATTATTCGATAATCATTCCTTTAAAATTATTTTGCTTGTATGACACCTTTATTTTAACAAACATTTTATGTAACCGTTTATAAACTTATGACTTTCATAAAAGTAAATATTGATATTCAAATAATTACTACAAGAATTTAAAAAAAAACAAAAAACATTTATTATCAGAGTATATTTTATTATTATTATTATTATAAGATCATGTGATTAACTTTTAAGACTTATATGTCTGAACATTTGTTTCTAAAACACTTTAACAATATAATGAATAAAGAAATGTGGCTGTTTTACAGTAACCGTAATGATTATCAAAATATTTTTCATCTAATAATTTTATTTTCTAATTTTTATTTCACGTTTTGCCATTTTAATTTATAGAAAAATATATATTTTTCCAAACCACATGAACTGAGATTAGGTATTAATTATCAGAGGTTTTGTTTTCAAAGGTGGAAACTATCGGTGATGCATACATGGTGGTTTCTGGTTTGCCAATCAAAAATGGCATTGAGCATGCGCGAGAAATAGCTCGCTTGTCCCTTGATTTGCTTGTTGCAATAGGAAATTTCAAAATTAGACACAAGCCTGAGAGAAAGTTGAAATTACGAATTGGAATCCATTCGGGTATGATATTTGATAATCTATTAACACAGTTGCTCAGTATTGCATAAAAAAAACAAAAAACATTACATATATTTCTCAGGTAGTATTAATTCTAAACAGTAATCATTATCTCTAATGCTATTTCAATGTTAACCAGTTGTGAGATTTGCTGTAGTTATTGTATCATAATTATTTTAAGATGTTTGTGAATTGAAATATATTTCTGATCATGTATAGTTTACGTGATTATACAGTTTTTGGAAAAAAAATATTCTGTATAAAATCTTTAACAACTCGATAAAGTAATCCTATAAAACAACCATTTACACGTGTTAGAAATCATGTGAAATGTAATATATATATACTGCTTTTATATACTAGACGGAATATAACATTCAGTTTAAAATATTTTTCCTATATGAAGATATTTCAAAACATGTTTATATTTTTTCTGCTTTCTGCATTTTACATTTTTCATTAGGTCCTTGTGTGGCGGGTGTAGTCGGCCTTAAAATGCCACGATATTGTTTATTTGGTGACACTGTAAACACAGCGTCCAGGATGGAGTCTAACGGTGAAGGTAAAAACTGTTTTGTGAACAGACCAATTATGTAAAGTAGAGAGCAATAGTATGAGGTAAGGTCTATTATATTGTTAACAACTTGAGTAGGACTGTCTTATAAATAAGAAAAGAATGTACAGCATCGGCGATGATAATACATCGTTATATTGTTTGTGTGTTTGAAATCAAGCACAAAGCTACACAATAGGTTACCTGTGCTCTGCCCACCACAGATATCAAAACCCGATTCCTCGCTGTGTGACTCCGCAGATATACCACTGTACCACGGGGAGAGGTGTTATATTGTTGCTTACTTGATAGAAATTTAGAGAAATTAAGAATTCTGTTAAAATCGGATCAGTTATACAATATGGAGAACATTGGTAATGATAAGGCAGTATTGACATTTTGGTTGCTCAGATGTAATGTAATTATGAAAGTAGTAATTATGTTTGACATGTGTCAAACCTTTACCATGGAAAGTAATATAACCATTAAAAATTAAATATCTCTAGAAAACGTAATGAGCAAGAATAATTACACGTCCCTATGATGTAATATGTGTGAACGTAGTTTAAAAAATAAATAGTAAACTTTGTAGAATAGTGTTAAAGTGTGGAAAAGAAATATTTTATGTTAAACAACAACGAAAACAACTATCTTCATTAAGTTTCCTGGAATAACGTTTTGTTGAACATTGGCAGTGATAACGCATTGTTATTAGCATCTATTAGCATGCTTTAAAATTACCACTAAATTAAAGAGGCCAATATTAGTGAGCGAATGCAGCAATCTTCGCAACATAGTCCCAAAAATGTAATAAATTCCATGTAAATTGGCCAAAATATGGCGGAGTAATTGTTAAGACCCCAAAAAATTAAGTTCTTTTTGGAGCATCTTGACCCTTCTATGAATACTAAAATGGGAAAATCAAGCATTTTGTGTTTGTAAATGTGTCGGATCAGTAGAAAAGTATCAAAAAATGACTGAGAAATTTACCAAATCTCCAAAATTATTTTTTGTGAGCTCTTAATTCCCCTAAGAAGATTTAAAATGGGTAAAGCCAACTTTATTAGTCAGTGTGTTGGGCGCGTGAGGATTTATATATCTGTTAATTTTCAACTTGATTTCTGTTAATATGACTGCACAATATAATATATATATATTTTGAGCTGCTTGACCACAGAATATGTAATAGTAGATATAATTACGCACTTTAAACTAGGTTTGTGTGCATACAGTGTTAGATAAAGGTTAAATAACCATTTTAGGTTGTTTTTTTTCTCAGTTTTAAGCTAAAGGTAGAAATATATAGTTTATTTCTAATTACACAGTATATTTAAAACATTTTGCTTTATTTTCATAAATATTCCTTATTAGTTCTAGAATCCCTAAGTTATTGTTTAGCTGTTGGAAAAGATAAAGGTGGAGCCTGAATTTATCAAAAATTTGATTTGTTTAATCACTTGTATCTGGGTTGAGTGTGGTCTAATGCTTAAGTATTCGTCTGGTAAATTCTAGGATCTCTTGTTTAAGATATGGCATTATCAAACACCGCTTCCCTTTCAAGGCTAGGTAGTTAGGGTCTTTGATTTGAATCTCGGTCACACCAAATATGGTGTGGAGGTGTTATAATGTTTCGGTCAATCCCACGATTCGTTGGTAAAAGAGTAGCCCAAGAGATAGTGGTGGTTGGATTTGATTAGTTGCTTTTCTCGTATTCTTAAAATACTAAATTAAGGACGGCTAGCGCAGATAGCCCTCATGTAGTTTTGCACGAAGTTAAAAAAAACCAAGCAAACATTCTCAGTTGTAGATGGGATTGTAAGAGTGACAACCAATCTGGTTTCTTGGGTAGCTGCAGTAAGTTTAGGCGGACGCTGCTGAATGGTTGTGTTTCCTCTAATCAACATTATGAATGGCTTTGTTTAAATCGAAACCGGTTTTCTGACTCACCGCTTAGCCCATTTTTTTTTTCTTTTATAAGGTGTGATCTAGGTAAAAAAATAAACATACCAGCTTGCATCTGATAATTTGAACAAAGCACTGAAAGTGGTTAAGAGAATGAAGTTTAACTTTCCACAACTATAAGATTTCAAATATTGCGCCTAAATCTGATTTCTATGATTCAACTAATACATTTTTTTATTTTGCGAAGAAAGTCTATAATGGATGTGAAAGAGCGCTAAAAAGACAGTTTGAAAAATATTTTGAAAACTTTCAGACGACATTTGACTCTTACTCTACAAATGACACATGTTACGTGTTATAATTTATATCGTAGTTCATTTGCAATGAAAACATATTTTCAAGAAATTATTAAAATCTTGGAAGGGTGTTACGAAGTATAAGATTCGAGTTCTTAAAAAGGATGAAATAGAACTGAAAATAGAGATGATGGTTGAAGTATGAAGAAATTAATCTGGGGTTCAAGATGACGTAAGGAATTACAGAGGGGTGGTTTGTGTTGAACTTCGCGCAAAGTTACACGAGGGCTATTTGTGCTAGCCGTCCCTAATTTAGCAGTGTAAGACTAAAGGGAAGGCATCTAGTCATTACTACCCACCGCCAACTTTTGGGCTTCTCTTTTACCAATGAATAGTGGGATTGATGAACACATTATGACGGTCCCATGGCTGAAAGGGAGAGCATGTTTGGTGTGACGGGGATACGAACCCGCGACCCTTGGATTATGAGTGGAGTGCTTTAACCACCTGGTCATGTCGGGCCAGCAAGAGAATGTGTGCGTGTTTTCTTATAGCAAAGCCACATTGGGCTATCTGGTGAGCACACCAAGGGGAATCGAACCCCTGATTTTATCGTTGTAAATCCTTAGACTTACCGCTGTACTAGGGGGTGCGAATTGCAGAGGAAAAATTTTGTTATCAATGGCTTATGAATTATTTGCAGTCATGCTAGAAGAAAAGAAGGCTATAGAGAATGAAGCAATACCTGTAGGTCAGATGAAATTTAAAATAGGGAAGGTGTCAATTGATAGTAAGCCAGACATGCAATTTGTGGGTCGCTGGTTCGAATCCCCGCGACACCAAACATTTTCACTTCCTTGCGTCATGGGTGCGTTATAATGTGTCGATCAATCGCATATTTGTTAGTAAAAGAGTAGCCCAAGAGTTGGTGGTGTGCTATTTTGACTACATTTCTTCTAATCTTAAACTGTTAAATTAGAAACGGGTAGCGCAAATAGCCCACGTGTAGCTTTGCGCGAAATTCAAAACCAAAACAATTGATAACATTTATATAATCTCACACAATAATTAAGAAACAGTTTAAAAGAGAGAGAGCGAAGTTTCATGTTGCATGCAGACTTGAAAGATATGTTTGACAGAGTAAATAGGCAATTGCTAATTCATAAGTTGGAGAAAATGAATATGAAATTAGGAAAATTTGATAGAATACACGAATTCGTTTAGACCAGGAAAATGCAAATTGTGCTTCATATGTCATGTGAAAGCAAACTTCCTGACGCAATTGTTTGCCGCATGTATTCTTCAACGTTACTCTTTTTATACAGACATATCTTAATAAAATTGAAAATACTTATCGAGAACTGAAAATTATTTATTAGACGGTCTTAATGTTGTAATTGTTATCTGTATACAAGAAACATTTATCTAACTGTGTGTATTTGAGAGCAAATTGTCTTTATGTATAGCTCTGAGAATACACGTGAGCCACGAAACCAAGAAAATACTCGACATTTTTGGAAATTTTCATCTATCTGTCCGAGGAGACATTGAGCTAAAAGTAAGTAATAATAATATAATTGTTTGCAGGGACGTAGATTTTTTACACCCGATGGGGGGGGGAGGATTTTTGCAATCACTTATGTGAACTGTTCAATTTGCAAATTGGTAATCTCTGATTACGTGAACCTGAAAGCTGTAAACATCCAGTCACAGAGTAATCTTGTTGCCACGATACTTCAAGGTTTCCATGTAGGTTTGTATAAGTGAGGTGTTGTGAACAGTTTTCAAAATGTTAATAGAATAAAAACAAATGTGTCAGAAATTAACTGCCACATGAATTTATTCCTGCACACTGCACAGTATAAAAGATGGCCATTATACTTGACAAAGTTACTAATAACTTTCATTGCATGAATTACGTTTTCAAATATTAATAAAATTAGTAATTACCCTTGGTAAGTTTATATTTACTGAAAAACTGTTCATGTTGTTTGATAAAAATAATTAAAATGTATTTGCGAACTCTTGAAAATTACACATCAATACAATGTAACACATAATTATTCAGACTTTCCATTGAAGTAAGATTCATGTCCTCTAGTCTACATGTTCTCAAACGTAGACCTCCTTTGTGATTATCTGTTTATGAATTCTTTCATAAGCTCTTCTATAATTATCTTGTCGACCTCATCTTTGTGAGTGTGACAAGTTGCCACATGGTTGAGGCGGCACTTAGACATAGTTGACCTTAACCACGTCTTTAACCGTCTTAATGCAGAAAAGCTCCGTTCACATTCGCAGCTGGATTCTGGACATACAAGCAAAATTTTCATGAGAAGAAACACTACACTAAACATCTGCTGGCTTGGTTGATGCATTTTACAGTAAACATCCTTCGCACCTTTCAGAGATACTGCTTTTGTTGTTCCTTTGAACATGAGAAACTGAAACTCGAGCCGTTGTGCAGAGATTTCTGGATAGAAGTTTATAACCGAGTTGTCAAGCTTGCCAGATGTGATCATGTTCTCAAGTGCCAGATATTTCCTCAAGTCATTGTTGTCTGCATAGTGGTCAGATGTTCTATTACTGTGTCCACAAATTCAAAATATTGGCTTCTGTAGTAATCTCTAGCTGTTGCAGAATGGTGTGCTGAGCCATTACCTGTGATCCTTCATGGGGGTCTGCGAATGCGTGTTAGTTCAATAGGCACTAGATCTAGGAAAGTTACCTTTTTCTCAGATTCATCAAATATGTTGTTGTAATTTTCCTCTATTCGTAATATCCGCAATTCCTCAACTGTCATTGCAGATGCTTCAATCATGCTAGATACTGTCGCTGATTTTGCTTAGAATGCACGGTTTAGTTCCTCTTATGCAGCTAATGGTTGCTGAGCATCAACAATCCTAAAACTGTCTTTCCATTGACAAATATGTCCAGCAGACCTCGTGCTTTCACTGCTACATCTGATTTTTCATTTGCTAATTCAGACAAAGAATCAACAATGTCACTGTAGTGATCATTAGCACATGTAATTGCAAATAGGCAGCACAACCAGTGTGTTGGGCACAGTGGGCGGATGTATTTAACTGGACCATTATGGCTGTCTGACGATACAATATTTTCAAAGATTGTCTTGTATTTGCCTGACCTCTGAAGCAAGACACCAAGTTCATGTACCCACTGGAAAGAATCTCGAACACATTCACAAGCTTCAACTGCATGTTGCAATATTAAATGTCGTTAACTGTACACTAAACGTACACTATGGTCATCGGCTTCAGCAGCTAAGGAGAGTAAGGCGTTCGACAATAAAACCAGCTAGACATGCATAAGAACAAATGGCGTAGGAAAACCGCACAATATACACATAAGATTGATGCAGCTACAAGCTACAAATAGCCTGCCAGATCTAGATCACAGGAGTTTACGCTTGGGAGTAATATTTTTGAATTTCATGCTCTGTTTAATCTGTTGTGATGAAAATTTTACTTAATTTTACACTACGTACAAGACGTAGGTAGATTCTGTGATAGTGCTTGCAAACCTTGCATGTATACTTAGGCCTACTGACTGATACTTAGAAACTATCGCTTAGATCGAAAAGCTTAGAAGCACGCCTATTTTAAAGATGTACATTTCGGCTACTGAAAAAGGCTACATCTTGGCCTAATTATGTAATTCGATTGGCAAGAACACGAGAATCACAAGAACAAACACACAACTTGTAGGCCTGTGATGCAATAAAACAATTCAACAGACCAAACTGTAGGGGGGTTGATTGTATGCACCATACCTCCCACCTAAAATGAAAGGGGGATGTATCCCCCATCCCCCCAGGATCTACGCTCCTGAATGTTTGTTATAAAGTTTTCATTTTTGTGTAATGTTTTACATTTTATGACCATTATCATATCTAATTGGTAAAATTCGTTGTAATATGTATGTAATAATTATTCAATTAAAAGTGTTCAAAATAGGCACCAGTTACTACTATTTATTATTTTCCCTTTCTTATCGCTATCATCATTCTTTAACAACACTAAACAGCTTAGTTAACTACGTTAAAGCACGATTTCAAAAATTATTAATTATAAGTTCCCTAGCTTTATTAATACCACAAGAAAAGTTTAGTTCACAAATGGTGGCGAATTTACTGATCGAAGAGCAGAATCATTAAAGAAACATATACATTTAATACTATAAGGTGGTTTATTATAGGTTGACAATGTAAATTTAATCTTTTGATCTCATGTGATATACATCTGTGTAGGTTTCAAAAGTTTTCTTTTGTACTCAGTTTAGAATTTTGGACGACACGAAAATCAAATTATTTATAAAGCTCTAGATGCTATGATTTCAAACACTGGTTATATAATTTGTTTCACCGAAAATAAAATACTTAGTTTTATCTTAATAGAGTACAGATGTAGGATTATAGATATAAGTCACACAACCGAACTAGTATTTGAATGTTTGTATAGTAAATACTCGATTTTTTTCCGAACATCTTTCCAGTATTATTTTAGAGTATTTTATTATTTAACACGTTATTGTTGGAATTTGAGTTAACGCCCTTTGCAGTTATTCTCTAAATAACGTTAAGGCTACTTAGAAAAGCAAAACAAAATTGTAACTTAAAACTAAGTGCGACACTTATGAGCCAACATGCAACACTTAAAATAATCAACAAGTACTTTTTATATATATCAACCAATATTTTAAAAACTTTTATTTTTCAAACAATAATACTATGCTAGTGAAAGAATGCGTATCAAATATCCTCTAATAGGTAAACAGACATATTTCTTGATAGATTGAACTAACTGCCATCAAAACAGATTTCAATCAATCTGTGACACTTTGTCTCTATTACAGTAACTTAAGACTCGGTGAAAATAAATACGTACATGTAATGTAATACATGTGAATAAATTACAGGGTAAAGGATTAATGCGGACCTACTGGCTGGATGGTGAAGATACCCCAGTTCAAAAGAAACCGATATTCGAATAAAGTTCTTCACTTACACATCAATGGAAAGAAGAAACTTTTATGTATTTAGAATTAGCTGTGGACCTATTAGGTGCTATAGTTTTGAAGATGAATAGTGGAAATCCGGTTTCTTGATACATTATGATTTTTTAATAATATCCGATTTGCTCTACATGATGCTAGGGAAACACGCTGATAAAAATGAATTAAAGATAATAATAAGAAACTATATCATATAGTGCTTTGGAAAAATAGATATTTTAGGAATTACTAAGTTAAGTAAGGCAAGAAGAAAGGTGCAAAGTTAGATTACCACGATAAGAAGTGTTTTCATTAATTTTCAATAGAACGTTGCAATGATGACTAATTTCCTTGAGAAATATAACAGCAAACGAAAATGTTAGATAAACAAAAACTTAGACAGGTTTTTTTTGTAAAAACTTAATTTAAAGAGGAGTTTGTTTATCTGTGAATTTCCGGCAGAGTTACTCTAGTCGTCCCTAATTTAACAGTGTAAGATAGTGGGAAGGTAGTTAGTTATCACCTCCCACAGTTAACTCTTGGGTTACTATTTTACCAACGACATAGCGGGATTGAACGTCACATTATAACGTCTCCATAGCTGAAAGGGTGAGCATGTTTGGTGTGACTGGAATTCAAACCTGCGACTCTCAGATTACGAGTCGAGCGCTCGAATTACCTGGGCAAGCCGAGCCCGTTAAACAGAGTTTAACTATTGAGTACTTGATAAAGTAAAAAAAAAAAAAAGTATGATAAGAGAGTCGATTAACAAGAAAATATTAAGTAGAAAAAAATTAAAAAAGATATACAAAATCATGGAAATCGTCATAAGTAAGCAGTAATTATTACAAGTTATTATGGTAAAAACAAAGTACTTTCAGTCACATAAGAAAGGAAAACAAATATATTCAGACATGAGGCTAGCTAAGATTTGTTCTAGTTTATACTACATACTGGTGATTGCATCTTAACACTGTGTGAATTAAATTGTGCTGTGCAAGTAATTTCTTTGTTACTTTTAAAGCGCTTTTGTTCTTATTTGTTGAAAAAAAGTTGGAAACTTTTATATACTTGAAAAATAACCAACGAGCTCTATTGCACAAACGAAAAGAATTATTTCTGAGTTATAATTTATTTTTGCATGAACAAGAACAAATTTTAAAATTTCTACTCATTTAGAAAGAGACAACGAGAACTTTAAGAAGAATTAGTTTCGGCGATCATTTAATTGTAGCAAATGAACGTTTGTTGTTTTTATCACAATACAGAACACGTTTCTAAGCTTAAAGTCATAGGAAATAATGAGAGGAATTCTGATTTTTTCTTTAGTATTACATCTTATGGAAATATTTTTAATCGAGCATTGCTAGATTTCTTAGTCTCTCTTTCAGTATTGGCATCTTTACAGCTCTTCACTAATATGGTTTATTTTAGGATTTCAGTATTTTTTTTGTAATTTATTTCATCAATACAGGTTACTTCATAATTATTCTGCTTGGCTGTATTATTCTGTTTAGTGTGGGTTGAGTGACATCTTTTATAGTGACGAAGTCATGATCTATCTCTAGGTTTTATGTATAAATCAACGTAATAGCAACCATTATTTAGACATTGACTTCATGTTATCTTGGTTAAATTGATTGTTAGTATAAGAAGAAAGTAAATAAGCGAACAAAAAACGGTTGTTTAAATAAAAAATGTAACTTTTCCAAGAATAAAATTTCAGAGGGTTTTGCTGTAAGAGGGAGCTTTTAGTACGATATACAAATTTATTGACATGGTTAGGGTCATTTTATCGTAGTACCGTTGGTTGTGCTTGAATTAACAATTGTTGGAGATAAGACAAGATTGACAAATTCGGTTAATTTTTTAGCTTAAAGTAGATTGTGAGGTTTAGGGCAGTTTACTTTAGAATTTCAAGTTCTTCATCGTGTCTTGTATAAGCAAACTCTTAATCTCTCTTAAAACGTATTTGTTTTTGATATTTTTCAATGTTTGTTTTTATCTTTGAAATTATTTCTACTTGACGCTTTCTTGTTAATCGATTTTTATTTTATTAATATCCAGTACAGTTTCCCTTTTAAGTTAAATTATTTTATAAACGAAACGTTAATAAACTCTTTATATCTAACATTTTCGCTTATTGTCGTATTGCACAACGTAAACTAGTCACACTTGCAACAGTCCTTTGAAAGCTAATCAAAACATTTCTGGGTTGTCATGGAAGACCACGTTGCTTAGCTGTTGCGTCACTTCATCTTTTTTTACACTTAACTTTGGCATTTCCAGTTTTCTTATTAGTTGGTTTTTTTATTGAGAACAAACCCGCATGCACAATGGGATATCTGTATTTTGCTTACTTTGAGTATCGAAACCCCGATTTTGTTGTTATAAGTTATCAAACTTATCGATGAACTACTTGGAGCCACAGTTCACCCCTGATAAAGAATTATCTACCTTTCCAAAGCATTTAGATTTTATGGTTTCTTGTGTTTGGCATGTCATAATACAATTTAGAGAATAAATATTTCTCTGTGTAGTGATAGTTTTTCTTTATTATTGTAAGGTAAATATTTCTATAATATAGCATTTTATGAATTGTAATGTCAAAAGTAATGATTGTTTAATTGTTTAACCATAAGATTTAACAATGCATTTAAAAATAAAATCTTTAAAAGAATTTTATGTGGATTATTGTTATATGAAAGTGTTGTATTAATTTTATTATTAATAAAATTATTAATTGTTGTATTAATTTTATTATTAATAAAATATCAGTTGTAGAATAATAGTAAAGGCTTTAGTAAATGCAACAATAAAGGAAATAATAATATTTCATGCATCGTTTTTCTTCTTATTTTACTTACAGATCGATATTAATGATTTGAAAGAATATGATAAGGCCATTAACACTGCATTATTAGTGTTTATCTGTTAGTTTACGTTTGTGTAAGATATATAAAAATGGAGTTGAAAATCTGAAATAATTACGCAATATTTACACATAAAAAGGGACAGAAACATTTAACTTTAGTGGAAGTGGATATTTTCTTAAGAGATATGTATGCTAAATTAAAGAGATAAATAAATGAATCCTGGTAGGATAGCGTTGAATGGTCGAACATAAGAATACTAAAATCCATGACTTGATTTCTTGCAGTAAACATGGGAGATAATTTGGTTTGGTTTAGTTCTGAATTTCGCGTAAAGCTACAAGAGGGTTATCTGCTCTAGTCGTCCCTAAATTAGCAATGTAAGACTAGAAGGAACGCAGCTAATCATCACCATCCACCGCCAACTCTTGGTCTATTCTTTTACAAAAGAATAGTAGGATTGATCATCACATTATAACACCTACACGGCTGAAAGGGTGAGCATGTTTAGTGTGACAGGGATTCAAACCCGCGACGCTCAGATTACGAGTTGAGTGTCTTAACCATTTGGACAAGCCAGGTCTAACAGCAGATAGCCCAATGAGGTTTTGCTCAAAATAAAAACAAAATTAAAAACAAATAAACAAACCATTTTGTCATTTCTATTAAATTTAGTTTTTAATATTCTCAAACTTTATTAAAAGATTTAACTGTATAAAAACATTCTTGGACTGCGTTTTTAAAATTATCTAAGCATAGAAGATGAACATTCTGTCATTACTGAAAAAAAAAATCAAATACAGTGGCAAATCAGATTTATAAATTTGTGTTATTGAGGTGTTGAAAGATCTAAAATGTCGCGAATTACGTGAATTTAAAATCGAAGTTAGAAACTTTCGGCGTTATGTCGAATATGGATCCGCACAATTTCATCCTGATTGTGTTGTATTAATTGAAACGGATTATAACATTGGTGGTATTCTCTCACCGGATATTGGAATTATCTATGAAGGGCGATACCTTAACATATACTTGTCTGTGAGTTTTTTGAAATAGTTAAGTACTTGAGATATCAACATGTTACAAAAGTTTGAAATTGCGAAATTATAGATAATTTTAATTTTTGTCTCAAACAAGACAAGATATGACTTAAATAACAAACTCTGTGTAATAAGGTAATAAATTAAGCAAATTAATGATAGTTTGGTAAAAGTAAATAATGACACTTTGGTGGCTTCCAATTCTATAAATACCAATGTTTATTCTTGACATAATTTAAATGTGTCAATTATTTTACATTAATTAGTTCAAAATTTACGCTTTTTGTAATTTAAATGCCATTTTGGTGATTAGTGGTTGACACTTCCAATTAAAATACTTTGTAGTTCCATTTAATTATCTCTAATTAGAATACAGAAAACTATTACGAAAGTCAACGAAATTACTGTTATATCATCAGGAAGAATTAAAAAGAATTATAGGGAAATTTTTGAATTTGGTCAACTTTATTAAATCATTAAATTTCCCCCTACATACTTTACTGTATAAACCGTAAGCATGTTTGACCGTCACTATCACATTTCAAGGTTAAACTTTGTGACCATACGAAAAATGATTGTTTTGAAGCTGACGTTTCTCATAATCATAGAATCTAAACAAATACAATAATGTCTGATCTAAACTACAATTTATAAAAGTAAAGGATAAGTGAAATCTAATTAAAATGTAATAATTTTACAAAGATAATCAATCCGAGAACTTTCTTTAGTACCTTACTGAAATAAAGGCTATGGATTTTGGAACGGAAAAATACCCATCTAGTGGATGAAAATGGAATAAACTCCGTTACAAAAATTTAACTCGTAGAAGGGTTTTTCTTTTTCAGATATGAAATGCTATTTTTGCTAGTTTATGTTACAAAAATTATCATTTTATGCTTGAAGTTGCGTTAAGAATCAATTTATTAATAAAGCATAAAAATTGCAGAGTTACATTTCATTTTCAAAATAAAATGTGATGTATTATGTTTATACATGTGACAGCAAAAAGAGTACAGGATAATAATAAATTACTTCCAATAATGATCATACTGTAAAAAAAAAGTATAAATTAAAGCAAATCTGAAGGTAGCGGGTTTGAATCCCCATCTTACTAAACATGCTTGCTATTTCAGCCATGGGGGAGTTATAACATTATGGTCAATCCCACTATTCGTTGGTAAAAGAATAACCCAAGAGTTGGCGGTGGATGGTGATGACTAGCTGCCTTCCCCCTAGTGTTACACTGCTGAATTAGGTAGAGTTAGAGCAGAGAGCCCTTCTGTAGTCTTGCACAAAATTCAAAAGCAAACACAAGAAGCACGAATTCTGTCTTCTACCTTCCTTGTTCATTTATGCTTGTACTTTGATTGAGTGTGTTAGCCTGAATACAAGATACGTAAAAGTAAATACGAGCAGTATAGAAATACCAAGAACTTTACGTGCAGATACATGCAACTACCTCTCTAAGTGTCACATATTGGAGAATTCATTTGGTTAATGTAATTATTGTTTCGAAATTTAGAAACAAAATTGGTGGATTTTTATTTTTCTTCACCGAAGCCTACTCACAACTCAGCAACAAAGCTACAGCGAAAAGCAAAACAATAATGAATTTTAAAATATCATTAATGTCCACAAAATTTGATAAAATCACTCTGCAGGGAAATTTTTTATCTCCTCTCCAGAATCCATAAGCCCCAGAATTTTGGTCGTCCTCTCACGCCTAACACTATACAATTGCTAAAAAGCTATTTCTTTATGCTGACTATCACGTAAAAATATTACCTACACTGTTTCTTCTCATATAAAAGACACTTTTCATTTCTTTAAAACTTTTCAGAGATTATAATGATCCACTGCCTCATAAGAACCTTCTTTGCACCATAGACATTTCTTCCATATAGATTGATTGACGAAATTCCATTTGATAAATATCTTGAAACTCTTAAACATTACCCTAAGTGTTTTAAATAAACATCTCTTAATTAAATAAGGTCATTGACTTAGATGTAATTAATCAAATCATAAAATATTTTGAATTCAATAATTAATTTTACAATCAAATTAACTTTGGAAGCAACACACTGCTGGCCAAAGTAATAAGGCCAATGAACATAAAAAAATAAGCATTTTGCGTTGTTAGACTCATCCACTTATTTAATTAGAGCTTCTAAAGATGAAAAGGGAAAATAAAAATAAAAAACTTTTTAAGAATTTAATATGGAAAATGTGAACACTGTGAAATTACCCTAAATACCAGCTGATCAAAAGTTTAAGACCATATTGAAACGAAGCGATCGGTAAACACGTAACGAAATTTAGTCATTTGTGTTCAAGCATTAGCGTTGTCAACATTTTCCACTGACATCTCCTGTGTTACATTGGGTAAAAACATGGCAAAGGCTAAAAAGTTGACAGAGTTTGAACGTGGCAGAATTGTCGAGCTGCAAAAGCAAGGTCTCTCTCAACGTGCCATCGCTGGTGTGATTGGGCGTAGTAAAACTGCTGTTGGAAATTTCTTAAAAGACCCTGAGGGATACGGAACAATAATTTCAAGTGGTCGGCCCAAGAAAATTTCGTCGGGGTTGAGCAGGAGAATTTGACGGGTTGTCCGTCAAGACACCAACCGATCGTCGAACCAGATGAAGGATCTTACGGACGCAGAATGCAGCTCAAGAACAATAAGACGGCATCTACGAGAGAAAGGCTCTAAAAATCATAAATGTTTTCAAAGGCCACGCCTCCTTCCACAACACAAAACAGTTCGGTTAAACTTTGCTGAGAAACACCAAACATTGGACGTAGAAAAGTTGGAAGAAGGTTCTGTTCTCTGATGAGAAAAATTTAACCTGGATGGTCCAGATGGCTTTCAACTTCACTGGCACGATAAGGGTATCCCACCGGAGACATTTGCTACACGACACAGTGGAGGAGGTTCCATCATGATCTGGGGTGCTTTCTCCTTCAATGGAACAATGAAGCTTCAGATTATATAGGGGCGTCAAACAGCAGCTGGCCACATTGGCATGTTGGAAAGAGCATCCTTATTAACTGAATTCTCTCGCTTTGTGGAAATGACTGGATCTTTCAGCAGGAAAACGTTAAAATCCATAATGCCCGCAGGACAAAGAACTTTTTCATGGCGAATAACGTGATTCCTTTGAACCATGCAGCTTGTTCGCCTGAACTGAACCTCATTGAAAATGTTTGGGGTGGATGGCAAGGTAAGTCTATAGAAATGGACGTCAATTTCAAACAGAGCATGATCTTCGTGAAGCCATCTTCACCACTTGGAATAAAATTGCAGCCAGCCTTCTGCAAACGCTTATGTCGACCATGCCAAAGCGAATGTTTTAAGTTATTCTGCAATTACGGCCGTGTAAGTCACTACTGAGACCTCTTGTTGGGCATTTTCTACCCTGTTTAGGACTTCTTTTTGGTATGGTCTTAAACTTTTGACCAGCTAGTATTTAGGTTAATTTCATAGTGTTCACATTTTTCCCTATTAAATGATAAAAAAGGTTTTTATTTTTATTTTTATTTTTCCTTTTTTTATTTTCATCTTTAAAGCTCTACTCAAATAAGTGGTTGAGTCTAACAACGCAAAATGCATATTTTTTCTTTATGTTCATTGGCCTTAAGATTTTGGCCAGCAGTGTACATTGGTGAAATACCATATTTTTGTTCTGTCGATACTCAGTCCCTCAATACCTTTTCTCTTAATAAGTCTAATCTTTCTATTTTTTGTGCAAATATATACTTTCTTGCTGTCATTGTAGAGTTTCTATAATGACTGGTATGAAATACACAACAGACCACAATATCCTCATTACCAAAGCTGTCATTCAGACAACATGAAACGAAATATCACTTACAGTAAACTTTTGATAAACAATATCTGAAACAACAGTAATGGTAACAAAACACCTATTGAGACGTGAAAGCATTCATGAAAGTTATAAAGTTACTGAACTAGGAAAAAAAAATTAGACAGGTGTAAAAATTGCACATATTTCTATCTTCATTTAGTTTGATCCCAAACAACCTAACAGAATTCCTTTGGTATCACACCACTTTCACGCCATGTTGTATGAATCTTGACCCCGATATCAATAGCCCTTGTCATTTTAACTCAGGGTTTTTCTATAAAGTGTTAAAAATTCTGTTTTAAAACGACATTTTTTATTACTATATTAATAATTGTTTACTTTTTATTACTCTCTTAAATATATTTTTATTTCTGCTTTGTAATTTTCTTATTAATATCTGTTATTTATGTATTTTTATATATTTATTACTATCGGATCTAATATTGGCATTTCGCCCTTCTAGTTCCTATTTCATTAAGTGCTTTTGTTGCTATATCTTCCAATTGTTTTGGACAAAACAAGTCGTGGACGATCACCTACCGTTGTTAAGCAGTTTTTAAACTATTCTTTCTTTTTCTCTTATATTCCTTATACACCATACACTTATATACATAGGTGTGGGTATGGTAGTTTGCGGTTTATGTAATATTTTTATAGATGATCTCTTAATTGATCTGCGTGCTTACAGTGGTCATTCGTCACTTACTCCTAATGAAGAAAAGTGAACTTTTCTAAATATCCCAGGGTAATGAGTTTCTTTTTTGACTCGGAACATGATGCCCAGAATGGTGCAAAAATAATGGCTCTTATAGTGAAAAAGTCAAAGAGTTTTCTGATCATGGTATCCCTTATAAATCCAACAAACTTTTAACTAGCGGTTGCTCACGCACATGAGTAAAACTTCCATCAGTTTCTGAGTTAAAGTGTTATGTGACCAAAACATTGCTAAGCAGAAAAAAGAAGGTAGAATATCTTTCAACCAACTGTCAGGATAGCTTGTTTGTTGTTGGGCACAAAGCTACACAATTGGCTGTATGTAATTTGCTCACTGAAACCCTATTTTTAGCTTTATAACAAGCCTTAAGGTTTGCCACTGAGCCAGTTGGGGGATAAGGATGGCGCTGCAAAGCAAGACAGAAATAATATGAAATTGTACAGAAAAGTTTTATCAGTGTCAAGATACACTTTTAACACACTGCTACTACGTTGTAATATGGCAACAGTTCTTGACATTTTCCCACCATAGTGACATCTCAATACCTAAAGTTTGATGTCAGTATGGTCGTCAAGGTATAGAAGAATGCCTTTCTTAATCCATACATAGAACTACTGTGAGACTGAAATTTCAGAGGAAGTCTTTTGGCTATAAAACACCCATATAACTTTAATAAACTATTTCCAACGGACTAACAAACGCCTTATTGTTTCGTAGTATACATTTACGAGTAGTAAACTACTTAATGTGATAATCCAGTGCATATTTTATTAGCACAGCGTCTCTATTAAGGAATCCACCTAGCTAATAAAGTTCTCTAAAATATTATGTTTAAATCAATATAAATATGTACGTTTTAAACCCTAAACAACATGTTTGGTTATTTAGTTACATTCCAACGCTTAATGATTATATTACACATCTCTTTTGTCTTTTCATCAAAGGTAAAATATAACCCGTGAGAAAAATAATGCATTATTTGATTGCTGTAGGCTGCAGTTGCTCCTAAATAAGGCTTATCAGTAAAGTTTGAGTCAGCAAACCAAATAAATACACTTACGCCTTTTATAATAATGATGTGAATATATCATTATTATATCATTTATGGATTTTTTTTGTCTTCTTCAACTCACCATACAATAATCAAAATTAACTTAGGTGTGCAAATAATAAAATAATATTACGCTTAACGTATTATTCGATATTATAAAGTGGGACAGCTGTTTGATGATTGTAATACAGATTTCATTTCTTTTGATCAAAGGTTAAAATAAAAAATATATAAAAATCTAACGTGTTGCTAGCAATTACTCTCAGATTTATCCTAATCTTCACAAACGTCTGTACCTGATACATTTCAGTTAAGTTTTGAAAAAGTGATGACCATTATATTTATAGGGTGATAGATCTATGACCTTATTAACACATTCGTCGATTAACTTACAATGGCCATATGTGCCACAGACGTAAATAAAATAGAGTGATAAATCTCTATTTATAACAAGTACGTAAAAAAGAAAAAGTAGTTTCTCTCAAATTAGTTATTAAAAAAGCGTTTTGATATCATATTTTAAGTGCAAAATAATCAATAGTTTTTCATTTAAATATAGTTTAAATGATTGAATTTGGTAATAATATCTTTTCTCCAAATAATATATAATAATAATATATTTGTCGAAAAGTTTTCTAGTACACAGGATCAAAATAATACTTCAAATTACACATCTTTTATCTAAATATATTATTTTCTGGGTGTGAAATGAAAATAAACTTCAAGACTAATTCTTAATTTATACATGATGCTCATCAAAATAAATTAGTGATCGACAGTTCGGGGTATTATTTTATAATGCTGTTTAATGAAAAATACTTATCGATTACTTAATACTAGTGAAGAAGATTGACACATTTGTACAGTAATTCGGTAGCTTAAAACAGCTTGGTAATTCTGTGCTAAATTTATTAAAATATGTTCCAGGCTTTGGTTGGTAGTCCTTAGGACGATTTTTACCTCCTATATAAAGAAAACGTTAAATTATTTAGTGAGTGCGAGAACTAGCCAAATCGTCCAAAAATATGTTTACAATATTTTCTTAAATTATCATGGTAATGTAATGTAATTCGTAAATAGCTGAATTTTGATAAAAGTATATTAATGTAATGCCCTCCTTTTCCAGTGGTAGAGGGGTATGTCTGAGTGCTTACAACGTTAGAAACCGGGTTTCGACACCCAAGGAAGCAGAGCGAGATAGGCCAGTGTGTTGTTTTGTGCTTAACTTAAAAAAAAACACATTAATGTAATGTAATGTAATTAATACATTAATGTAATGCCATTTTTCGTACTGCAAAAAATACAACTAGATATTGGAATGTTCGTCTTTACAGCATCTTATGCTCAGGCTACAAAGCCAGGTTAGAGATTCCTAGGGTTCAAGCATGATAACTTAAAATGAATTACCTTTCACTTTTGTAACGTGCGATGCTTAAGGAAGATAGCGCGTTTTGCAGAACATGATATATTACACTGCCCTTTATCTAATATAAAAATAGATAAGAAATAACATTGTGCCGGCAAGTTCACTTATAAACTCTCTTTGTTAACCTGAAGATGACCTAAGAAAGTTGAAACATTGTTCTACAATTTTTATTAATTAAAGTTTTTATACCCATACCAGCCGTCTCGAGAATACATAACGTTGTGACTCTTATTTTAGTATGAGCTTTGTTGTGTACGTTTTTTCACATTTCTTTACATCGGTTTGTTCATTTCTAGTCAGTTTGTTTTGAATTTCGCGCAAAGCTACACGAGGGCTATCTGCGCTAGCTATACGTAATTTAGCACTGTAAGACTAAAGAGAATGCAAATAGTTATCATCAGCCACCGCCAACTCTTGGGCTATTCTTTCACTAAATATATGGTGTGATTGACCATCGCCTTATAGTGCCCTCACGGTTAAAAGGAGAGCATATTTGTTGCGACGGGGATTTGAACCACGATCCTCAGATTATGGGTCGAGCGCCCTAACCACCTGGTCATGCCTGGCCTTCATTTGTAGTTAAGTACAAAGCAACACAATGGGATTTGCGGGCTCTGCTTAGAAACCTGGTCTCTAACGTTGAGTTGGCCAAGGTGGTTCGAGCGCTCGACTCGTAATCCAAGGGTCGCGGGTTCAAATCCCTGTCACACCAAACATGCTCGCCCTTTCAGCTGTGGGGGCGTTAGAATATGACGTTCAATCCCACTATTCGTTGGTAAAAGAGTAGCCCATGAGTTGGCGGTGGGTGGTGATAACTAGCTGCCTTCCCTCTAGTCTTACACTGCTAAATTAGGGATGGATAGTGCAGATAACCCTCGAGTAGCTTTATGTGAAATTAAGAAAAACAAAAAACAAACTCTAGCATTGTAATTCCACAGACATACCGTTATGCCACTGCGGAGATTTTTACATAGGTCAAAATAATACTTCTCTATAAACTTTGAATCACGTTTCTTTTTTATTTACATTCATTTGTATGTAGAAAACAACTTAGTTTCAAAAATGTATTTTTAACTTTGGCAAATATCATCCAATTATTTTATCTGTTAATTTGCAGTTACCTTTCATCTTTAATGAAGTTTGCCAATTTAACCATTTCTTGCAGTAGCTAACTTACATTAATATCTTAACCAAGAAATGAAAAGAAAATTAAAACTAGAATAACATGCTATCTCACTTGATAAAAATATCTTTACAAGTAACAGCCAGAACATATAAGAACAACATGTTCTGGACTCTCCATTAAATAATTAATTACGTGAGCACATTTCAAGACCTGCTCCATCTGTAGATCTGTCATTTCTCTTGTTTTTAGTACTTACTTCTCCCCATACATATGCATAAACATGTAAATATACTGATAAAAAATCCAATATTTCACTAATTACAAAAACTTGTGGTGCAACTCAGGTTATGTAAGTAAGTATAGAGCTGTATGTTGGAGCACATTACGAATAATCACTTCATTTTTTAATAAAATCAGATAAAAATGAAGGCGGTGACTATCTGTAATCTTGTCAATCTTCTAATACACATCCCTACGATATATTCCGCTTCCCCAACTTTCTAAACTCTTATGTTGATAATAACCATAAGTTAACCACTATTGAAGTGCAATATATATATATATATATACACTTAATTTTAACTGTCTTGTCACTTCATTATCTTTTTTTTTTAAAAACAAAATTAAAACATAATAAAGAAATAACGTTTTCAACAGAATAAAAAATATAGAAAAATAATAAAACCAGGAGACAAGATGACCATACATGGAGTTGAGAGATGGATTCTAATGACTTAATACTTCTTAATTTTTTCTCGTTTACTTCAATCTGGAGGGCACATTATAGGCATCATCATTAACCATCATTCCAGAAGTTCCATAAGATTCAGGTATAGTAGTTCCTAATACTGGACTACTGATAAAGAGTATATCAGTAAGCAAGGAAAACGTACTACCATAATGGTTTTGTTTAGCTATTTAAATCGAATAAAGGAATTGATTGGCTGTCACCTTTATAACTCGTCCGCAGCTGTTTATACTTTTAACCAAGAGAGTTGTTATTACACCATGACATGGACAAACTTGAGATACTGACTTCCATTATTCAATGAACAGCGTTGTTTCTTCTTATATACTTATCATTCTATTCAAGTAATAAAATAGTTCAATAATTCATTGGCATCATGTATGCCATTTTCGGGTTTGTCCTCCGTTTCCTTATCCATGTAAAGTACTAAGGGAATACTGACCAGGAATGATGGGAAAAGGGGGTCGAGGAGTTAATTTTCAGATTTTCTAAACTCGAATCTGGTATCAAGTTATGTGTTCTTGCGTCCCTCATTAGGATTTTGAGAACTGTTTTTGAAACTGTGTTCTTACAACCATTTATAAGCTATCGGAACTACACTTATTACTTATCTAAGGTATGACGCCCAGTTGGATGGTATTAAAAGTAACTGGGATTGTTGGAAGAGGAACTTGATCGTTACATTGGTTATTCTGTGAGTCATTACAGAGCCTTTAACACCATAGCCAGTATAAAACAATCTCAGCAGATAACATAAAATACAAAATTTAAGAAAGAAAGTTTATCTTTAAATTAAAATCTGTGTTGAAGTTATATATATATGTATACATACATAAGCTCATCGATATCTTTTTCAATTACGTAATGGGTCTTTGATCCGTATAGCGTGACTGCTCGTTTTCTTCCTTGCAGGAAATGAAAGATGTCAGGTGAAACCTTTCTCAGCATTATATATTCTCAGGAACAACGTAAAAAATAACGTTTATCTTTGAAATGAAAATAGCACTCTTGTGATTTCCTATCACGTGTACTTGTTGAATCTAATATAAGTTTCAACAGAACTTAGAGAATGACACTCTTATGGGCTTGAAATACAGAATAATTCATATCTCCTCTAGACCTTAAGAAAAAGCTTGCTCTTTTGATGTTAGCAACTAGTACAATAACATTATTGTTGTGGTGTTTTTAATTCATTGTTGTCATGAGAATAGTCTATATTCGACTGACATGTGTACATTTCTCAAACAATTTTGAGCAGGCATAGTAAGTATTTTTGTTACAAACTCAAAACTAGGTGTAACTTTGGAAATCATTACATCTGCTTTAGAACTTGCAATGATTTAAATTAATTGGCAGTACACTAACATTAGTTTCAATACTTTCCCTCGCGATGGAGCTTCTTCTTGTAAAGCAAATGTTGCAGAAGAATATTTCTTGAGGAGTCACTGCATTCTTCGACTCAGCTTACACTAGCTCTTGGCACTGTGGGGAGGATGCTATTCTACATATACCGTAGAGGCTTTTGACACTACAATTTCAGACAAATCCATTTTTACGACTTTGACTTTATTTCTTTTTGGGAGGAACGACTGATTTTATTTTGGAATTACTGAAGGAATTTAACTGGTATCACATCGCTATTATTGTGGATGAGACCAACCTACAAAAGGTACTAATGAAGAGGAGTTTGGTGGATATCTTCAAGGACATAAATGATTAGTAATTTTTTATTAATTAAAATTAATTTTCGCATAAATCGGTTATAGGTGCTAACTTTGTAAAGGTGATGACAGAAGTCAATAAGAAAGCCAGAGGTAATTATTTAATTTTAAGTTTAATAATTTATTAATTACGTTACTTTAACCAGACTTTTAAAATGGAAGGCTTAGCTGTGAAGATAAGCTATTTTAATGTTGCAAGTATTAAAGGTTTGCAATTAAAGATTAAGTGTTAAAATAGAAAATTCTAATATTTCAAAACAATGATTTTAAATACCTTAATAGAAAGGCTTTACAATTTAAGAGAAAACATTCTTTAGAATAGTTTTATGCTGGTGTAAGTAAACTACACCAGAGAATTTATAGACACCACTCGAAGCAGTTACAACCCAATATAATAAGCACATTACTTAGTATTGTATAAAGAGAATGCTTTTTAGTTTAATATTTGGTATGTAAACAATTTCGATTTCAAATAATTAAATTTGTGTCATTGAAATTACAATGATCAAGCTAATGTAGTTAACAGACCTTATATTTAAGAATGTATTTTGAAATATAACTCACCGTGTACGTTATGGAAATACAGTAATCAAGATAGAACAGCCTTGATAGTTAAAACACCTGTACACCCATTGTTTATTTTATGCATGTTTAAATGTGATTAGTATCAAAATTGTAAGATAGATAGAAATGGTAGCAGTATACCCACTGACGTAGCAGCTGCTTATTTCGTAAAAAAATCACGTTTTAGTTCGTATAGCTCAGAAATGTTTTAAAAAGAATACAGTTAGAGTTCAAGTCTAGTCAAGTGTATGAACGGTTAACAGACCTTGGCAAATACAGCTGATGTTGCTACGACTTTTATTACGGTTTAGTGTCAGATCATTTTATCTGATAAGAATACCAAGATCAGAAAGTGAATTTTAGATATCTGCCTTAAAATAACAACAATATGAAACAGTTAATAAAATACTTTGGGATAAAATTCTTCTCCTACACCAGTCCAAAACTACATAAAGAAAGAGACTATTTAGAAAGTATAAAAACAATCAAAACTAACGATCTTTCACTAAACCGTGTTCATGACCTTAGCAACATCAACCGTATTTGGCAAGAACTATCCATTGTTTATATACCTGATTTCTACTTATATCCTGTCACCTAATGACAACATTTCCATCACATTTAATCTCCACGTTTTTTGTTTTTGTAAAACCTGTATTAATCAGTACTGATAACATCTGAAAAAGGCAAACCAACGTCATCTGAAATATCAATATAACAAATAAAATTATCGCGAGCGGGACGAAAGGGGACAATAATACCCCTGACCACCTCAGTTGAAGAAAGTCTATTTCCTTTAAAAACTACGTTCCTGTCGCGAATTTTCTTTTCTAAGAGAGACCAATGTTCTCTCAAAACACGCTCTTTGTTCCACTATCAATAAAACTATTCCTTATGTTTATAACTCGTTGTTTGTCTACCTATTATTACAATATCTGTTAGTCGATAATAAACGTCCGGTGCTGTTTTGGCTTGGTAATTGTGTGTAATGTGAGAACCAAAGATTTAATTGAGTTTCCATTCTCACTCTCGTATATTTTTTACACTTTACGAGTATTTAGCTTTCCTCAAAAATAAAATTATCTGGGCCTTTACTGCAAACATTCTTAATGTTAAGCATCAATTGAATTTAATTAAGATGAAATATTATGAACTTAAAAAGTTAAAACAAGGTATTGTTAAGTTAATCTTTTGGTTGTCATGCTGCAACATACGCTTGTACTGTATGAAACGACGTTTCAAGCTGATATAGTTATATCATAGATGCATTACAAATGGAAATTATGAAGAGTACTAAATCTAATATATAATGATTTCAAAAAAAATTCAGTTTATATTTATGTATATCTACAATAATCTGTGAAACGGCGGTCAGGTATGATACGCCTTGCACGTTCTGCTCCAGCTTACCCGTATAGATAGGCAGCCGAGGACCCGCAAAGTTTCTCAGTATCACAGCTTGTTTGGTTATTGTTAAGCGCAAAGCTACATAATGAATTATCTATGCTCTGCTCATCATGGGTATTGAAACCCAATTTTCAAGGTTGTAAACCCTCAAATTTAACGCTGAGCTATGATACGGTCACTAAATCATGAAAATTATAGTTTTTGTAAATAATCCTAGAGACATCACTATTATAACTTTCTCTTATCTGAACTCTGGGATAGTGGGTCAAAAATATGTAGTCTCCTCAATATTTATTGGGGTTCCTACCTCAGTGTAAAATAACATTTTATACGAGTTGTGTTTAAAGACCTAAATTTCTTATCAATTTTTTACAAAGAGAGTTGTTGAATGTATCTTTATTAAAGCTCTTTAAAACTGTAAGTCACCCTTGACCATATTTTTGGTTAATTTTCCTTTTTTTTTGCTTTTATATAATATTTGGTACTGGTCTATTTCTGTCAAGGAAGTTATAAACTACTGTATTTGTATTCGTAGCAAAATTTTTAAATACCTTTTGTTTGTGTTATTTGAACCTGACTTGAACTGTTCGTTGCGCTTTCAAATATATTGTTATTTCAATCAAAATATATTTTGCAAACAACGATTTTCATGAGCCATTTAGAAACAAATGGTTTGATTCATATGATGGGAGGGATTTTGACGTTAAATTTACTCATTGTTTTCTTGTGTTTATTCCAAAACCTGGTGAGTAAGTAACAAAGCCTTTCTATTTTGATTCCATGCTGTTATTTAGAATTACATTTTATGCAATCAAACTAGGGATTTGTTGTTTCAATAACTAATGTCTATAGTATCTCCAGCCTTGCTTGCTTACTTTTTGCAGGTTTTAAATTCCAGATTTCTCTTTATACTGTTTGATGTTTTTTTATGCTCAGCTGTGGACAAAGGATCACTGTTGTGGGAATGCATAGCAATGGGTAGATATATGCCAAGACTGATACACAACCTCCACTAATTTCGTATAAACTTTTACCAGTTGAAAACAGACTTTTCAAGTAAAACATATTTGTGTCTTTTAAAGTAATTATTCTAAAAATGTTTGTGTTATAAAATTTCTGGTCTATTGATATTTTTTACTCCTTCACTTCATACACAATATAGAGGTTGGTTATCTAAAGACACCGAATCAATAGCTTACAAAGCATTGAGTATTTACATGTTACAGTCATTTAATATTCCTTTATTATGGGATGGCAACAATTATTTTACTCTGTACTTAAACCTGTTTAATTTAACACCAGATATTTGTAAAAACAAACAAACTTTAGGGGTATAGATAACAGTTTCCATAAAACTGTCATTGAAAACATTTTTAAAACTTCAACATGTCAATATGTAAATTTATTTAAAAATTGCATAAAGCCTGAAACTATATCACGTTAAAAATTGACATATTATGATGTTTAAGTAAACACTACATTATTCAATTATGAGTCTCAAATGGTAAAACATTTAAAATTGTATAATATAAAGAAAAAATATACGGAGACTATTCTGTTTTCAATAGAAATCAGATACAGAATTATTTTAATGAACTGACTGAAATATGGTTATGATTAACAACTGTGGATGATCTGATTCTTTGACGTATAAAGTAGAGAGAACTGTAGTAACATTTGTCTCTTGCTAAAGCAAATTACTGGGAAAAAGTAAACCGATTCAGGAAAATTACCTCAGGTACATAGATTTTGAGAAATATTGCTCTAAGAAAAATATACTTACTCATGTCTGAAATATATATTTCATAAAACATATTCACGTTTATTTGAAATGTTGATCGTTAAACATTCAAATTAAGTGAATTATTGGCCGAAAACAATTAAATCAAGATTAGGTAAGACTGTATTTTAATAAAGTTTTATGTTGTTTGTTTGTTGTCAGACATAAATATTTGTAATTGGGCTATATGGGATACGCCCATTGCTGAGGTGGACGTTTATGAATTATTTCTTTTTCTTGTGATTTAATATCAATTATGAGAATTGGATTATAAGCAGAATAAAAAGTTAATATAAGTTTAATATAATCTATTTAAGATAATTTCATATAACAGTAAAAATTACTCAGGCTTCAATTTTCTTTATAGATATTTTAAGTTATTTTAAGCTGTACGTAAGTCACCCTTTAAACCTGTATTTCTTTAGTATTTGTCTTCGTTGCTGGTTGAGAAATTATTCGTAGTCTTCTTTTTGAAACTTATAAGCTAGGGATGGGCGACGGCGAATACACTTTCTTCACCTTCCAACTGATTGATTTGGTTTTTTCTTGAAATTTCGCACAAAGCTACTCGAGGGCTATCTGCACTAGCCGTCCCTAATTTAGCAGTGTAAGACTAGAGAGAAGGCAGCTAGTCATCACCACCAACTCTTGGGCTACTCTTTTGCCAACGAATAGTATGATTAACAGTCACTTATAACGTCCCCACGGCTGTAAGGGCGAGCATGTTTGGTGCGAGTGGGATTCGAACCCGCAACCCTCAGATTAGGAGTCGTGCGCTGTAACCATCTGCCCATGCCGGGCACGAACTGATTGAAAACAAAGAAAAATATGGTGAAATTTTCTGGTACAAACCAGGAGATTGCAGAAATAAGGTGATTTCAAATTATCTTGATCTTACTTGATGTATTTTATTTAAACGCAAACCAAACAAGACGTCTTGAGTACTGAGGAAGTTATTTTAGATATGTATGTGTGGTTTTGTTATAGCAAAACCATATCGGGCTATCTGCTATATCTACCGAGGGGAATCGCACCCCTGATTTTAGCGTTGTAAGTTCGGAGACTTACCACTGTCCCAACGGGGAACATTATTTTAGATAGAAGGGTTGTTAGGATAATAAGTGATTGTGTTTTGTTATTATTTTATTGTTTTTTTACAAGCGTATTTTTTATATTTACATAATAGTTGTAAAAATTAGTGCACTTACATTAACACAGACTCATATACAACCACATGTACATGAAAGTTTCTTCTACTCCACATTTAAATATAATGTTGGTGTTGCCTAAAACAAAACTACTATTACAACATTAAGGCACTTTTACTGTGAAATACAAAATTATTTTTATAATATTAGGGCAATTTTTTCTGTGAAATATCAATCTACATCAGAGCCTTTTTCCTGTGAAATGCAAATCTCGTGTTATAGAGTATAAATGGAGTAATTTTACATAAAACTATTTCGTATGGTTTTCAGGATAATATATAATCATGTTTTATTATCATTATTTGAACTTTTCTATAAGTGCTTTTTATTAGTTATATCAAATAGGTGCACTTTCATTAACAAAGAATGATTTGTCTTGATTTACATTTTAGTTTATAAGACATGAAACAGCTGACTTTTTAAATTGACTGCTGATCTCGTTACTCGACAAAAGTTGCACACTAATCCTTGCATGAATATTTATCTACAATTTGTAAATTATATCTGAATTGCAACATGCAACGAACTAAAACCTAAACTTAATACCAACATTTTCAATATAGAATTAAACAATAACATCCACTATATTGCCTGGAAATATGATACTATTATAATAGTCTGGTTTATCAGGTTGATTTTGCAATTTAGTCGCCAGGTTGAGATTTTCTATATTTTAGAAAAAGGGTCAGCAAAGGTTAAGTGGATTCATTTTCTCTTTCCTCAGAGTTCCTGAAGTTTCTTATTTGATTGATCCAGAATTCATACAATATTTTAATTACATTTATCATTGTCTTATGATAATAGTTTGCTTATTTTATCTTTTTCTTTTTACGATTTAAGTTTGTTTTTTGTCTAAAGCACTAGAAAAAATTAGATATAATGATTCAGCATATAAAGGTCCTTGCGGTACTGAGAATAATGTATCATTTTGTTTACGTAAATGATGCTTGTTTTCATTTTGAAATATTGCAAAATATATGTGGAATGCGATTAAGTAACAATAAGTAACATAGCTATACACAGCTACATAGAAGTATCATTCTCTTACTTATACTTTGACATAAAAAATACACACACACATGTATATAAGTTTGCCGTTTGCCATAAAATGTGGATATTAAATTTTGTTAGGTAGAAAGAACTACTATTATAGCATTAATAAACCTTTTTTCCGTTGAATATTTCCAAATTAGTTTTTGGAAATAGGGGGGCTGAACATAGAAATATATTGATGCTGAAACATGATTATCATTTGAAAACTATTGATTTTTATTTTAAAACGTCCTAAAACTGTATGATGCTCTTATGATAGTGACCACTGTTGTTCCAGCTATTCTGTAAAACAAGAAGTTTCATATTATGTTTTACAAAAAAGACCTCTAGTAAAGTATAATTTAATCGCAGATGAAATTATGGTGAACAATATTCACTCTTATGGTGAGTAGCACACAGTTTTATCTTATGAAGAGCAACACTTTCTTATGGTTAGAATCACAGTATTATAAGGAGAAATTCACAGTGCTATAGTAAATGATCTTATGTATAGAAATTACCTCATAACCCTATAGTGAATAAGGTACAACGTTATGGTAAGTGATCCACAGCTTTATTGTAACTAACACATAATCTTATATAAAATAAAACACGGTTCTGTGGAAAGTACCAAACAGTTACATGATGAACAACAGACAACAATATGGTGAGTCACATTATGGTAAGTAATAGAGACCATTATGGGAGTAATGTACACTCCTACAGTGAAGACCACAAAGTCTTATGGTGAGAAATGCAAAATATTGAGGTAAATCAACATACAGTTTTATGATGAGTAATAAACAGTCTTATGGTGAGTAATGCACATGATTATGATGAGCAACAGATAATCTTACAGAGAGTAATTTATAGTTTTATGATGAGTATCTCACAATTTTTACATCTAATGTAAAATTATAAGTAACGTCACAAAAAACAACGATGTTTCAAGAATGGAGACCACGAAATGGTTCTTTAACAATAACAAACTTATTAGTTTATAACTAGTAATAAAATGTCTGATTCTTTCTCAAAGTAATTTTATCAACCATCTTGAGATTTATAAAACAAGAACATACAAAAATAATACAAGGATAGACGTCAAACGAAGCACTAAAGTTCAGTGAGAACCTAAGTTTTATTATAAATAACATGTTGACCAGGAACTGTGTATTATAAATAACATGTTGACCAAAAACGGTATATTATAAATAACACGTTGACCAGGAACCATTTATTAGAAATAACATGTTAACTAGGAATCATTCATTATAAATTACCTGTTGACCAGCAACCGTGTATTATAAATAAGATACTGGCCAGAAACTGTGTATTATAAATAACATGTTGACCAGGAACCGTGTATTACAAATAACATGTTGCCAGGAGCTGTGCATTATAAATAACACGTTGGTCAGGAACCGTATATTATAAATAATCAGAAACTATGTATTATAATTAACATGTTGAATAGGAACCGTGCACCATAAATAATATGTTGACCAGAAACCGTGTATTATAAATGATATATTGACCAGGAATCATGTTTCCAAGATTTGCTGACCACTTTTTAAAATTACGTCATGAAAAGAAGTACAGGTATGGTCATTAGCTTCCACACTTAGAGAAACTGAAAATAAAACAGGAGTAAACGTCAATGTTATCTACCAACGATTTTGAATTGTGATAAAAAAGTGAGGTTTAATAAGCGGATGAATAGAAGCAAAACAGTTGAAATGTTAAGATTTCCATGTTGGTTTAATGATGTTGTAAGAGATGTTTTAGAAAGACGTGTTTCTTTCCTGTTACTGCCTTAATTTTTTCCAAAGAAATATTATTTTTTGATATAATCTAAATTACTAAAGGTTTGTCAATTAATAATTTGTACAACATTAATTAAGTACTTACTTTAATTAAACGTAATTATAAGTTAGTGTTAACTATTGATAATATAACTACCTTTCCTGGACAAGCTACAGTACTTTTTCGTAACTATATCATTGAGTGAAATTGTTTGAGGGTAAGACAGTATCGTACCCTTCAGAGTAGAGAACCACATTTTTAATTTAGGAAAATGTTGGTAAATCACGATTTTATGTGGCCTTAAAGTACGTAATAAACACCGTTGCGATTAAAACGATTGTAGATCGCTAAAACTGAAAAGATAGATAATTCTTTAAGGAAAAAGTTACCCTAAAATCAAACAAAATTTTCCTGTTTTTTTGTAGCGAGTAATAGAAGTTTTATGTAGATTAACAGGGAAGTTGGTCAGGTTAATTACCTGGTCTCGAATTAAACTATTAACTTTTAAAACGGATAACTTGGAACAATATTTTTTGAAAAACATAAAACAAATGCTTGCACTTACGTCACAAGGAATGCCCTTAAACAACTAGTGGAGTCACATTTGTTGTTTAAAATATCTCCTTACTTTCAGACTAACAGTTTGAAACCTTATGATGAAAGTAAACAAGTTTGTCAACGAAACAAAGTAGAGTAAGATATAAGAATAAAAACGCTGGAACGAGCCAAATGTTTGAAGGAGTGTAATTAAAGATACAATGTTTATTCATGTTACTGCAATTTTTATCAATCATAAAATCAATTTAAAAAGCACTTAAAACCTATAATAGGAATAAAATCAAATACGTTCTACTTTAGCCTGCTTCTTCTATATCAATAACACATAATGTATAGCAGAAAAGTATTTTGCAAATTAAATTTATGTAAGAAACACGTCAAATAACTAATTTCCATTTACAATGGGCCAGTTAACAAATATAGCTGTGTGAACTTACCAGATTCTAATTTTCACTCGAGCTCCTAAACATATTTGTATTTACCAAATGTGTGGATGTTTGGCATGAAAGTTGTAGTTTTGTGGTATTTAATCTTAGCCATGAGTACTACAACAAAGTAAATTGTTCATCTAATGCTTTATTTTCGTCAGCCTTTGAGTACATTTATATTTCTTAAACTTCCGCAATATTACGTCGCTATTGTTATTAGCACTACAATTACGAATGTGAAAAGTATTTAATAAAATGAAAAGTTCGGTTGACGTATACCACATGATTGTAAAATTAAAGCACAGAAGACAAATGTAAGAAAAATGTGAAAACTATTTCATTTTGTACAGTAGAAAAAAATTCGCTTACGTCATTTTATAGCTCTTGTTTAAACAAAAACAACACTGCAGGAATAATCAGAAAGTATACAGAAAAGGACTATCTGGCTATTGTCTATTACTAGAAGCTCGTTATTATTTAAAGAATCGTTCAAACGTTGCCAAGGTCACTGAACGTCATATTTTTTGAAATATTTTAAAACCGTGTATTATAGTTTATCTAGATGTTGACTACAGCAGCGACCTTAAAGTGTCTTATAACTGCGTCCTGATTTAAGGATATATTCTAAACAAGACATCTGTAGAAGAAGGAGGTTCACTGGATGTGAGAACCTTGGCGATAAAGTTTTAAAACAGTTTTTTACGGAGGTACTGAGACGTTTTTCTCAGTATTTTAAAGTTATTCATGAGGTAAGCATAGTTATGTTTGTACATGGTCACAAACTTTCTCCATCACTGAAGACACAATGTCTCATCAGTGAAAACGACTGTCTACAGAGATCAAACATTCTCCATCACTGAAGGCAGATATTCACACACTTCATACACTCTCCTTTACTGAAGTTTTCTTTTTACACAGTTTAAAAATCTATATCGCTGAAGATAACTGTTTACACAATTCTAATAATCTCCACCATTCAAGAGTACTGTTTGAACAATTCAACATTCTCCATCATCAGAATGATAACTGTTTACATAGATCAAACATCCCAACATCGAAGACAACTATTTACAAAATTCAAACATCCTCCATGACTGAATAGAACTATTTACTCAGGTCCAACATCTTCTATCGCCGAAGACCGGTGCTTTCACAGCTCAAACATTCTCCATCAGTGAAGACGACTTTTACGTTGTGCAAACGTCCTCCGTTATAGATGACAACAGTTCAAGCACCCTAGAACCACTGAAGACAACTGCTTAAATATTCCAACTACCATTCCTACTTAAAGACAAATGTTTAATCAACTCATTTCTTATTTTATACTTACATACAAGTGTATGCTCAGTTCAAATACTTTCATAGTTGAAAAGAATTGTTCAATTATACCTTGTATGCTTTAAAACAACTGTTTAATAAATTCAACTATACCATTCATCGGTGAGACAACTGTTTAATAAAGTATATGTTTTATCATGCTAGAATTATGTGCTAAATCAGTCACCTTCATGCTTGGAAACAAAAGTTGATATCTTTTGAGTGTAACATGTCTTATTTGGCAGACCATGATATTTAATAATATTATATGAATTATTAGTAAACATTCTAGGCACTTCGCAATTTAAGAAGTGCTTGTTTTAATAACGGCAAAAGTGGCAGTATTGCTCAGTACAGATGTAATGTAATGTACATAATCTAACTTGACTCTAAGTTCGAAAATTAACTCAAACACAAAAATTAAACCTGATATACGATAAAATTTTGGTTGGTTAAAAGATTCGCCACTCTAAAAATTTATTGGTGGCGCATCGACGTCCTTTTATAATCTATACGTTCTTGATAGTAACAATGGGGCCACTACCATAATGCTCCAAGAAAAAAAGTAAACATTCTCCAGTTATATTTCCAGGTCAAAGTGAATTACTACAATAAAGACGAAACATTGTCATCTGAAGACAAAACTACTTCCCGTGCCTGAAGATGACTGTTTAATCAACTCAATTATTGTTTCATACTTACGTACTATTTACAGTCAAAATCTACTAGTAACAAAAATAAGCGGCCATTCTTTTAAGAATAACTATCAAAACAATAACAATTATTTTCATAACGTTATCTTTTTTTTTCTCGAACACTAAATTTTGCAGAATATCAAATTAATTTAAAGAAAATTTAGACAGCAGTTGACTCTTAATATAAGTACAAATATAGCTCTTTCTTCCAAGGTGGTGAAATACAGTAGATGAAGTAAAATTCTGGATATATTATAGGTTTTTCTCTCATCTATCTCTTCAAAATTAGGGTCGAGCTTGTCCTATTATTCTAAATTAGGGAAGGTCATGCCTAAACTTTGAGGTTTTTCTCCCACCCGTTTTTCCAAGTATTCCGCAAGGTGCCGTCCACGTTAAAAATACCATATCATACTAAATCAGGCCATCATTATTTTGATTAATATTTAATAATTTGGCCTGGCATGCCTTAGTTCGATTAGAAAACTGCAGATTGCGAGATGAAATACCTTCTCCAAACACGCTCATCCTTTCAGCCTTAAAAACATTATAACGTGAAAAACAATCTTATTAATAGTTTGTAAAGAGTCGCCTAGTTGTTTTCTTTATAATTTACCACTTCACGATTAGATACAGCTAACGCAGATAGTCCCTGAGTAGCTTTGCGTCAAAGTTAGCAAACAGACAAACAAACATAATTTAATCACAGACGTTTTTGTGTAATATTGATAAAACCTATATCCCAGCCTAGATAATTTTATAATAAAAACTTAAGAATCAGAGAAATTGTACATTTTACATAAGAAAGAGTTCAACTGATGGTGGAACATACTACATGTATCGGTTGGAAGTTAAAACTGGCACTAAAATACTTTCAACGAAGACTTTAATAAAATTATTCTTTAATGGTTGTTTATTTATTTCTCGGTAATGTTTTCAGATTAACAACTCTGTTGTTTCACAGTTTAATTTATATTTTTATTTTTAATTGTGATTTGTTTTTTGTACTTTCGGCATATATAAAATCATTGAGAAATCTGAAAGCGTTATGAAAATTTCCAGGCCCATATATAGAAGGTCCTTATTGGGTTTTTGCTAAAGATGCTTTTCACTGCATATCACAAAATAGTTTTATCTCAACCTCTAAAAGCACAGTTTTATTTATCTAATTTTATTTAACTTTTAGTTTGGTCCTAATATGTACAGTAACTTAAAATATTCCAAACACATTAAGCAGTGAATGCAATACGTGCTCCCACTCACTGAACGTGTTCCCTATCCTATCTAAACCCCTCACTAATAAGAGGCTGGCGTCACCTCTGCAGACTAAATTTAGTTTGGCTTGTTTGGAATTTCGCGCAAAGCTACACGAGGGCTATCTGCGCTAATTGTCCCTAATTTAGCAGTGTAAGACAGCTAGGCATCACCACTTACCGCCAACACTTGAGCTACTCTTTTACCAACGAATAGTGGGATTGACCGTCACATTATAACGCCCCACTGCTGAAAAAGCGAGCATGTTTGGTGTGACGAGGATTCAAACCCGCGACTCTCAGGTTACGAGGCGAGTGCCTTAACCACCTGGCCATGCTGGGCCCGACTAAATGTAGACGTTAAACATGGAATTCAACTTTAAACGCAACAGTGTCATAAAGCTGGATTTACATATACGTATCCAAATGAAATGGTTTCACTGGTACAGTTAAATATTTCACTTTTTCTTACAATTGTTTGGCGATTTTAAATGTGTAAAGGAAATATCTGATATAGAAATATGTAGGATTAAATTGTAAATTAAGACTTAAATATAAACATTTCAAATTTCTCTCTGCTATATCATTCATAATTTAGTAATTGCATGCATGAAAAGTGTGAACCTAACTGAGTCATAGAAAAACGACTATTGATAGTGAAGGAATCAAACTATTCGTAACGTGGGGTTAAGTCTTTTCTGTTAGACTAGCACTTCAAATAATGGAATTTATTAACCGTCATACAATATTAATTTGTAAGAATCAGTTAAGAGAAGTGAGAGTGCGGCCGAGTTTGGTCAGTTCTTAAGGGATTATGGGATTACAGTAATCAATGGTTGGAAAATTAGGTGTAAAATCGCAAAAGAAAAGGAACTGTTGGCGTGGGGTTTCAGAATAAAGTACAATATACTGTCATTTAATAGGGAAACAAAAAAATCTTGGAGACCTGGGAGCAACAACAACAACAACAAAAACCGAGAGAGATGAATAAAGAAATAACATGTTAGTATGAAGCAAAACTTTGTTCTAAATCTATGTACTGTTGAACTGTTGTGTATATTAATATGAATTAGTTCCTGTTAGTAATAAGTACAACAATAATAAAGTTAAAGGAAAAGATAAATGCAAATATACCACAATCATGGTGTCAGAAAATCTCCTAAAAATAAATACATTTTAAATTCGTAAGTAGAGAATAATTGTGACTTGGTGGGTGCATTGTACTACTTACTTTTCCTTTAGTTTATCATTCAGTATTAGGGGAAGATATGTATATTTTCTTGAACATCTAAAACTTATAATATTACTAAGGCTTGGTTATCCCTTCCGTTTAATTACACTGGTGAAAAAAGGGAATATGGATCAATGTAAAACTCAAAAGTCATCCTCAAAGAAACCTGCAACAAGTCATACTCCAGCAGCAATGAACACAAAGGTTAGTAACGAAAAAAATAAACAAACAGTCTACTTCCCCCAGGCAACTTTTTGTTATTTTAACAAGTTACATTCACGACATGTCTAAGAAAGGAAGACTATTTGTATGAAATTATCTGAAAGGTACCGAGGCGACGGACAACTACATGCTACCTTAACAGTTGTATAACGTCTTAATCCAGTTTTTTTCGGGTAAATGGATGGAAAATATTTCTAAACGTTTTACACAGCATATCGCGAAACTTGTTAAGAGTTTTATGGTTATTTTTGGATACCATAAAAAGACAAATTAAGGATGAAGATAGTGAAATCAGCATAGCTTATAACTGTATTATAATTTAGATCACTCCCCAATAAAAATTCCACACTTTACTTTTATCTTTAAGATCAGTTGTTTTGAAATAAAGATTGTTTTACTTGTGCAAACTGTATCAAGTTTTTCTCCATGCAAGTTTCAACTTCAATGATCACACGATTAATAATGAGATATTGCTAATGTGTGGCACATGTGACAAAAGTATTAGTGATCTAAATGAATATTTTAATAATAATATTTTAATAATAAAGACAAATTAAGGATGAAGATAGTGAAATCAGCATAGCTTATAACTGTATTATAATTTAGATCACTCCCCAATAAAAATTCCACACTTTACTTTTATCTTTAAGATCAGTTGTTTTGAAATAAAGATTGTTTTACTTGTGCAAACTGTATCAAGTTTTTCTCCATGCAAGTTTCAACTTCAATGATCACACGATTAATAATGAGATATTGCTAATGTGTGGCACATGTGACAAAAGTATTAGTGATCTAAATGAATATTTTAATAATTATGTCTTATATTATTATTAGTTATGTGCAAAAGTAAATAATAAAAAACAAGCAAATAAAAGAGGAAGAATTATAAATATACAGAATTGTGTATTTTCAGCTCAACAGAGTAGCTTTAAGCCAGTGGCAGTATTAAAGTAATATTGAGTGTCTTCAAAGAAGTTAAGGTGGTTGTGAAGCAAATGGAAATATGGGACTACTTGATGATATTAATGAAGATAGAGTGTTTGAATACTTTAGTAAAAATAAAACCGGAAATACTGGAAACAGATAAACATAATGTATTTAAAATTAGATAATAAATTTCTAAATGTAACACTGAAATGAATGATCTTAAATCATTAGTAGACTTTTGTTCAAATATGATCGATGCATGTATAAAAATGATGTCAGAAATAATGGTCAACACAAGGGAAGTTAAAGAACAAAATCATTAACTACTATTTCAAAAGAGGAAGATGTAACCGGAAAAAAACACATCTTAACATTACAAGTAAATGACCTTCAACAGTATTCACGAAACATGCAAAGTGAAATTGAAGAAATACCATAAGTACAGCTAGAAGATAACACAAAACTTATTCAGGAAGCTGTAAGGGCTTTTAATATCAATATAAGGGAAGAAAATATTCAAACTGTTCCTAAAGTAACAGCAGGAAATATAATGAAACTAGGTTTATTATAGTATAGTTTTTAAAGAGCAACTTAAAAACTTATGGTTTGAACAAAGAACGAAGAAAGTGATTAAAAGAAGCGACATTAATGTGAATTATGAACAGGTGTAGTATTTATAAATGAAAATCTTATTCCTGAACTATAGTTTTTAAAAATAGTCACAGCGCTATGTCTGCGGATTTACAACGTTGTGTTGTTTTGAGTTTAACTTCGAATTAAAAGTGGAATGTTCTGGTATAGAAAGTAACTGGTAGTGAGGAAGGTTCAACTAAATTATAATACAGCATTAAAATTAGCAGCATTTTCAGATCTATGTTAAACGGTGATTCAGAAACGGACTATTGCTAATACGTATAAGAATAATTTTCTTTGTAGCTCAATTATTATTATTGAGCTACCCAGGAGTTCGCTGTTGGTACAGCGGTAAGTCTATGGATTTATAATGCTAAAATTACGACTCAGCAGATAGTCAGATGTGGCGTTGTTATAACAAAACACACTACCCAGGAAGACACGTTGCATTAATAATAATTATGACCTTTTTCTTACTTAACTATAATTAATTCCAGAGAAAACACGTATTATTGTTCTACAAATATTTGGGCCAACTCTAAAGAATTAAATTTATATAATATAAGGGGATTAATTTGTTTTGTTTTTTTAGTGCGAAACCACATCCTGCTACCTATTGTATCTATCTTGAGGAATGTGATCCCTGATTTTATAATTGTGAGTTCATAAAGTTATCTGTGACCGACAGAGAGACATGTGGAAAGTAGTTTGTATGTATTAGTAATTTGTGTCTTCCACAGAACAATCAAATTCGAGTTTTCATAACTGTTATTTTAGAACAGAGGAAATAGATTTCACACAAATAGTAGTCACAAGAACTAGAATTATAAACCAGTTTGCCACAGTTCTAAATATTAATGTAAAATAAAGCTCCGTATAAAGACAATGATAATTTATATAATAATGAAGCACTGAAAGTAAATTATAACAGGATTAATGAAGTAATAGACCAAACTGATTTCAGTGGTGTCTATCAAAAATTAAATATGCAAAATGCTTATAAACATTTTATTACAAAACTAGAAAATACAATTAAATTGTCTACTAAATGTGTAAAAATAAATAGAGCATACAATTTAAAACCGTGGAGGATAAATGGATTGTTTCAATTTATTGAACAGAAAAATTAAAATGCAGAAAAATATAAATTATCAAGCTATAGTAACAATTATCTAATCATAGACATAAAACAAACCAAAATAAATTATTATAAACCAAAAATAATTCGTTGTAATATAAAAAGTTGGACATAATGAGATAACAAAGAGACAGTAACAACAAACTGAAACATTTTAAAGTATTACAATAAATAATAAATATTTTAAGTTTACTAGACAACCAAAATTATATGTGAATTAATTCAATTAATTTTATATAAATATTGTGATGTAACTTAAAAGTAAACATCATTGTTATTTTTAATACAGATCAATTTGATGAAATATGGGAAAATTGACATATATGTAAATTTTATTTATCTATTATCAAATGATTAATGTGGAATTACAACATTATGAACTTTTTACAAAATAGGAAAGCTGACAGAAAAGATAAAATTAACAAAAATAATATCGAGTAACTGACGCCAGAAATTAAATATTTAATTAATATGTCAATGTAAAATAGATGTTTTCCAATAATTTTTTCAGAAATGTTATAATTGTACCAAAACTTAAATTGACAGGGATTTGAATAATTACAGAGTGATTGCTTTGTTATCAGCCATATAAAATATTCAAACAAATATTGTTTAAAAAAGAATAACATAATTTTTAGAATCAATATTTTTTCTCTCAAATCAATAATTTGGATGTCTTAAAAGCATTAACACAGGAGTTGCACCGAGTATAATGATTAATATATTATATGACTTGATTAATGATGATAAGATAACATACACTTTTCTAGATATACAAAAAGCTTTTAACACGATTTCAGAAGAAGTCCTGCTGAAACAATTGATACTCAATCCTAAAGTGACGAAAAGTTAATGGTGGTATGATTTACTGGTCCTATTGATAGAATAGAAGGATGAGCATATGGTATGCATATCGAGAGCCAATAATCATGATACTTATTTATGACAAGCGTATAAAAGATAAAAAACATTTCAATGTACTTTTGACTTCAGTAAAATGCTACATTTTTTCGTTGTTAAGCCGGAAATTCGTTATTGAGCTGGAATTAAAATCTTTAAATAACAGTTCGATAATAGGTTTTACGTGAAAATAATTCTTGTATATTTCCTTATGATATTGTGTAAAATAAACTTTGAAGTAAATATACGGACTTATAGAATGTAGAATTAAGTTAAAAAGTACATTTTTTACCACTGAATTTAAACATGATGAAAATGTTTTCTAATTACCGATGTCATATCATGCATTTCTTGTGTAATGTTTTCTTATTGTTATTGTTATTGAAATAATGGGCTGATTTTTATTTTCCAACTAAATAAATGTCTTGCTCCGTTCGGAACTTTATATTAGTAATGGTTTGGTTCACTATAATATATATATCTTAACATTTGTATCGCAACATGTATCGTAACGCCATCTCCCACATCGTTACAACGAAGCCATTTGTATATCTGAGCTTTTACGACATAACATTTCTCTAAATGGCTTTTTCTGTCCCTCAAATTAAGACTATGTTGAACCTTACAACCCAGAAATGCCATTACCTAATTAACAACACTCTCTTCGAACTCAGTGATGTCGAGAAAACCCACTTGTAGAGAAATATATATGCAAAAACGTCTCGTTTGGGTTGAGAAAATATTTTACGTAGAAGAGCGAACAAATAATAACAATAACATCTTAAACGATTTTTTCAAAGAATTTTCTCACAAAACTATCAACATAATTTCACAAAACAGAAAGCTAAAAAACAATCTTACAAAAGGAGACATAAATTCCATTAAAAACCTAAAACAAAACAAAAACAAAAAAATTCTAAAAGCAGATAAAGGTAACGCTATAGTCATAATGAACACGAATGAATACATCCAAAAAATGAAGAACATCCTATCAGATACGAACAAATTTAAACCAATACAACAAACACACACGAGACGCAACTAAACAAATTACTACTAAAAATTGAAAAAGCCAACACAATTTCACAAACACTTTATTCCTACTTACGTAAAACCAACTCACGCACACCACAAATATACAGCATCCCCAAACCTCATAAACCAGATTGTCCATTACGACCAATAATGTCCACATATGAATCGTTTAATTACAATCTTGGTAAATGCATAGCATGGGCATTCTCCAAATATGTAACATCAGCCAGCTCATTCATCAAAGACTCTCTTAATTTCAAGTCTAATCTAAATCAACTTAATCATAAAGCCTTAATGGCCAGTTTCGATCTTATATTCCTCTTTACAGACGTTCCAACCATTGAAGCCTGCAAGATAGCCTTAGAACTCTATATCCGAGTATATATAGACATTCCCAGTAACCAATTAGCAACCCTTATAGAATTCACCACGATAAAGAAACACTTCATGTTCAACAACCACAACTATATACAAAGAAATGGCCTAAGCATGGGCAATCCAGTATCACCAGTTCTAGCCAATATTTTCATGACACAAGTTGAAACACAAGCAATTAACACAGCATTACATCCACCACTATACTGGTACAGATATGTAGATGAGACGGTTGCGGGATTCACATCTACAGAACACACACTTAATTTTTTCAACCACATTAACTCTATACATCCCAACATTAACTTCACATGTGAACAGGAAGAAAGCAATCAAATATCATTTCTTAACCTCAAAATTACAAGAACCGACACACAATTTAAAACAGAAATTCACCGAAAAATAACCCATACTGGACTATACATTCCTTGGGACTCAGCACATGAAACAAAACAAAAACTCAACATACTAAGAAACCAAATAAACACAGCCATAAAACTATGCTCACCAGATAAAATTAACGATGAATTAGACAAAATAAAACAATACTTCATCAACATCAATAAGTTTTCTCCACAAACCGTAGAAAACATTATATGCACACACCTAGAGAGAAAGCAAAATCAACCAACAAAAGTAGATATATCTCACGAATCAAAAATCACGAAACCATATACTGCTGCATACCATAAATTCCCGACAACAGCAGACAAATAACCAACATTTGGCAAAAACTAGTAACAAAATATGACATTCCAGTTAATACCAAATTTATTCAAAAACCAGGCACAAAACTGAGGTCTATACTATGTAAAAACTACACTGACAAACACCACACCAACGTTATTTATAAAATACAATGTGATAACTGTCACGACTTCTATATTAGAGAAGCAAGTAGAAAAATGGAAACCAGATTCAAAGAACATAAAAAGTCACCTTCACACGTTTTCGAACACTGCAAGTCAAATAAACACAACATAACCATAGAAAACACTCAAATACTAAATAAAGAAACAAACATAAACAAACGCAAAATTAAAGAAGCCTTATTTATACAGCAACTTAAACCCAAAATAAACCAATATAAAGGAACGCCTTTATACCTTATTAAATATAATAAAATAAATAATATAAAATTATATATTCAAACATCTAACACTGCTCTCTACATTCCGACACTCAGTTACACAACCCCTTCCAAACATGTAGTTAACTTCCGGTCAGTTATCTCTTTCTTTCTTTGTGCACCTGACGATGACCGCAGAAGGTTGATACGTTGTTCGCTCTTCTAGGTAAAATATTTTATCAACCCAAACGAGCCGTTTTTGCATACATATTTCTCTTCGAACTAATAGATGGCGCTGCAATAGGCTCCTCGCTAAGACCAATGTTAACCAATACAATACATTTCTTTCTCATCACAGAAGGTAGGTGGACGACAATGTAATTACTTTTAATAGTCAAAATTACTGATCAAAATGCTTGGAATGACTACATGAACTCACAATATCCTACCATTAAATACATTTGAGAATAATAGTAACTTACCTTGTTTTGACGTCGTCGTTTAAGTATTTTACCCGGAATACGAATGGATTTCGTACATCGATCTGCAGGAAAGAGACTTTTACTTCGATAGCTTTATCCTGTTCACGTAGAAAACAACCCTTATAACATAATTACTAAACAGAATCTACAACCTGTGAGCCATGTATCTTACTCTAAATTCTGAAATTTCTTTCTTACGTCTTACACTACACATAACGGCTATCCACAACATTTATTAGATATAATTGTCAGTACATTTTAAACTAACAAACTCGCAAATAATAGGCTACCAACCACACCAACACTTGTTATACAAAGCTTAACTTCAACAAGTCAAAACAAATCGCACTTTATTGTTACTATCCCAAGTTGATTTCAGATTAGTTTTTAAATGAACATCACGCATAAGAAACTTTTTCTGTACTAAAGATCTTTTTCTAGTTCCTCATTGTTCTTGGCTTGTATATTTTTACACGTGTGAACACTATAGGATCTTATACCTTGGGAAATACAAACGTCATCAAAAGTTATAGCAAATGAGCATATAGGAAACTAAGTTAAAAGGTAAAAGAAATTGAGTAATTCTGTGCTTCCTGCACATTCTAAAAGGAAGGAAGACAACTCAATATGTATAAATATTATATGCGAGGCCAACACTGATAAGAAATGATTGATTAAGGGAACCATCCACATCAGACAACATTCTCCAATCGTGAATAACACAAGGTTGTAATTTAAATTGCAAGTTTTTAATACTTATAGTACTAGTTGTGTTACTCCTCATTTTTGTCTGATACCTTGTTCTAGTTTCTTCTCGTTTTTAATAGTGTTTCAGTGTCCCTTCATAATCAAGTTGTTGTAGTTTTAAAGTCGTATCCAGTTTTCACCAAACTAATCCCATTTGTGACACCAGCATCGTATGGTGTGTCCTTTTGAGTTTTTTGGTAAAAATAATGCCATGTCAGTCCACTTAAACTTCATTAACGCTCGTTACAGACTACTTTTTTCTGTACAACGCTGCAGATCTCAGTTTATAAATAAATATTGTAACATGAACTGCGCAACTAAGTATAGGATTAAAATCAAATACAATGTTTGAAATAGATGTGCTAACTTAGCTTATTCGATTTGATCGATAAACAAACACCTAACCTACCGAGCAATTGAATAGTAGAATAGCTATGATAAATCTACGAATTACTCACTTATCGCTCATACCATTCTTTCACTTAACACTTTATTCTGAAACTACTAAGTTCTCCACTCTGCTAACCTCTATTTATAACTAATATACTTATGTCTAGATTTTGGTTTAACTTACAAGATATTACCCTCATGCACCATCCAGCTAATGTCTGATTCAACATATAAAAATATAGCTTTCAACAATATTAATGATAAAAGATAAAATTTGGTTCAGTGATACGCCTCCGTACCTAAATGTGCCGCTAATATATTTTAATTACTTAAAAATTAAATAAGGAAATATAAATATTTTATTTTAGCCCTTGAGTAAATTGATTGTTTCTTATTATAAGGCCCGGCATGACCAGGTAGTTGGGGCGCTCGACAAGTAATCTTAAGTCGCGGGTTCAAATCCACGTCACATTGAACTTGCTTGCCCTTTCAATAGTGGGGGGCGTTTTAATGTACTAGGTCAATCCCACTATTCGTTGGTAGAAGAGTAATTCATATGGCTGGGGGTGGGTGGTGATGACTAGCTGTTTTTCTTCTTATCTTACACTGCTAAATTAGGGACGACTAGTGCAGATAACCCTCGTGTAGCTTTGCACGAAATTAAGAAATAAACAAACAAACCTAATTATATTGTATTATGAACACGAAAATAGGTGGAATAAAGGGATTTTAAAATCTTCAAACTATTCCGTCAACAGTAGAGTACTATGTTTTTAGAGTGTAAGAATTTCTAGACATGCGCATTATGTTAATGAAAATTGTTTTAAAAATAAAAAAACAACAAGAATTGTATTTATTATTCGTAGTTAAAACATTTTCTATAACGAAACTTTCTTACTGCATATGATATTCTCATTATAAGTAGAAACTTAATTTATACAAGTGATTTGTATTTTTATTTTACTGTAAATAAATAAATTTGGCTTGAAAAAAGAAGTCCCATCCCAACAATTTATTTATTTACAAACACCTTGTATGATGGCAAGGTAAGTATTTTAAAATAATATTCAACATTAAGATTTTAACATTTTCTGTTATTTAACAATATCAAACATTACTTTACCACATAATTAATTAAACAGTTTTATCCTTAATTCTAACCTCAAAGCTGATGTTATTTTATTCTGTATATTTTTGAAATACATTATTTTGTTGTCTTTTACCTTTGTCATACTAGAAATTATTATGTAATCTCACATTAATTCATTCTAGATAATTTCTATGCATTGAATATTTTACACATATTTGTTTTGTTATATAATCATATAATGATGATTGTTAATTCTAAATTCTAATCACAAAAACATTTTATTCAAATTTGGCTCCAATATTGTAAACATATTATTTAAACCACTAAGAATCTTTAATTAAAATAATATAAGACAGTTAGTGCCAATCAACAAATGAATGCTTACGTATGTAAAATTAACTTCTACGGTTGCCCATTATGAAACCAAATTTATTTTTAATTTAACTACTCTTTGAAGTCCATCGTATTTTTAAATGTAGTTTTACGTTAAGTAATGAAAAGATAACATTAAACTAGACATAGTAGCATCTTAAGATATTTTCTACACATCTAAGAAAACGCTGAATAATAATGGATATCTAATAATAACCAGATTTTGTGTAAAATGCTTTTAGCTAATCATTCACATTTTTATTTGTTTTGAAAAAAGTACGGTATTCTATTTCTTTTGAAAAAAGTACTGTATTCTATTTCTTTTACAAACTTTGATAATTAAGTAAAACCCTAATACTTTAAAAATATTGTACTAGAGTAACTATCAGTTACGACGTAAGTGGAAATTATCTCACTAAAAATTTATCTTTCAGGGTTTTGATCACATTGTGAAATGCAAGATTTTTATTCCTCTTGTGGTTCTGAACTTCTTACAAAACCACAACCTCCGTCAATGTGGTGCTGATAACAGAGGTGCCCTTAAAATACTTCAATATATTTTATTCTTAAATTGCTGTTCTTCTTAAGGTGGTTAAGCTGTAGAAGATGTTCTTATATTAGTAGTCTTTCTTACGGACAACGTTCGTATGTGAATCGATTATAAAATTTATAATAATATCAGAAATACTTGAGAGGGAATAAGACTTGAATTGTTGTCTAGTTTATAAACTGTACTTCAAGTATTTTTATCTTTAAATAGAAAGTATAATATAAATTGATTGTTTTAATTTTATTGCAGCTTTCCTTATTTTCAGGTATAAGTTAGTCTAACTAAAATAAATAATTTTAAGTTAATAAAAATATAAACAAAATTCTGATACATAATGACTTAGGTAAAATTAATAAAAATTACAGTTAACAAACGTAATCTAGTTTGCATTGAAGCAGTTGTTGCTCAAACAGTTTCTAGACTACTAATATGTTTGTTGTAACTGAATATTTTTGAACCAAAGACTTGTATACTTAACTAGCGTAAAATACCTGCAATGTATAATGAGATGTTCTAAAAACTCATCTTGATTTACTGAGGCCCAAATCTCCTTGTTGTGACACTCGCCCAAAGTAGGTAAGCAAGAGGGCCAAGTTTGACGCCGCTAGCTTGTAGATGGGAGTATGAACACAGTTTCAGGCATAGTACCTTTGGAATATTGAGAGTGTCAGGAACACAAAATCAGATGCCAGTTTGAGTTTAATAACCTTGAAAACCTACTCCTCCATCATATCATACCTAAGTAGCCTTTAATAGGGTCAACATCATACAGATGAGGACGCTCCCCCCACACCCTGAACCTGTATACGAAATGTGAGTCTGCTAGCTCCTAAACTATGCAAGTAATATACAGACGAACAAACAAACTTATATAGAACGTGAATTTAAGTAGAATGCTAATTACTGTAATTACTACTATAGTTGGTGTCATTAAAATCAGACTATTTACAAATCCCACACAAAGTAAACTTTGTGCAAAGTGAGCGGTCATTGTAAAGCGGAACGTCAGTTTAATAAAGGTTATATGTTTGAAAATGAAATCTTTACGATTCACAACATAATGTAGAGAAATCTGCACATAAACCTCAAAACTATCTTTGAGAAATTTTAAGTGGATCTCCAAAGAAAAATCCGTACAATTTCAAGCAATACAATGTAGATTTCTTAAATTTAGTGAGGAAGTAGATACCTTCACAATCTGATTTTGAGGTGCTGAACAGTATGCACGAAGTTATGAAACTTTATTTAGTTCAACAGGAAAACAGTATCAAGATTAAGGAATTAATATGGGGTATGGTAAGTAATTAGATGGATTTAAATTTCTTTTCTTTGACCTTACATTAAGTAAATCTGCTGGTGAACTGCACTTTAACCTGGTAAAGCAAACAAATTGAATTACATATTATAGGGTCATTGGATTGTATTACATTTGTAAAATTATCATTTTAATTTAATTTGTAGGTAATTTACAAATTTTCGAAGTTTAATTTTTTTAAACTGAAAGTGGAACTTACAAATGTAAAAATAAGTTCCTAGATTAATAGAGTAATGTTAATGTACATTCTGGTTCATTTAACTCATTTCATTTCATTCATTTAAATACAACGATGTTATCTTCACGAAATTACATATTAGAAGAAACAATGTTAGTAATGGCTAATTAGTTCGTTGAATAACTTTGTTTTAAAATTTTCATTTCTGCCAAGAGAAAAATTATATTTGTAAAATATTTTTCAAGTATTTTATTTACTTAGTGAGGAAACAGTTTCAAATCATATTATTTCAGGTAGAAAATCCTTATACATTTTTATATTTATTATTTGTATTTTGGGTCTGACATTATTTTCTTTGTACATATTCTATGCTATTAAAAATAAAAAAAAGCCAGATACCATATGAGCGTCAGTCAAATTCTATGAAGGGTTACAAAGTTATAATATAAAAACTTACGGTTTGGCATGGCCAGGTGGTTAAGGCGCTCGACTTATAATCTGAGAGTTGTGGGTTCAAATTTCAGGGGGCCTGGCATGGCCTAGCGCGTAAGGCGTGCGACTCGTAATCCGAGGGTCGCGCGTTCGCGCCCGCGTCGCGCCAAACATGCTCGCCCTCCCAGCCGTGGGGGCGTTATAATGTAACGGTCAATCCCACTATTCGTTGGTAAAAGAGTAGCCCAAGAGTTGGCGGTGGGTGGTGATGACTAGCTGCCTTCCCTCTAGTCTTACACTGCTAAATTAGGGACGGCTAGCACAGATAGCCCTCGAGTAGCTTTGTGTGAAATTCCAAAACAAACAACCAAATTTCAGTCGTACCAAACTTACTCGCCATTTCAGCTGTGGAGATATTTTAAGTTACAGTCAATTCCACTATTCATTGGTAAAAGAGTAGTCCAAGAGTTGCCAGGGTGTAGTGATGACTAGCTGCCTTTCCTCTAGTTTTACACTACTAAATTAGGGACGGATAGCGCAGATAGCCCTAATATAGCTTTGCACGAAATTCAAAAACAAATAAACGGACAGACAGACAGTTAATACTTTTGCGCTAAACAAAAAGCGCGAGCGAACGATAAAGGACCACCTACAAACTAGAAATCTTACAGATAGGGCAAAAGAATATCTATATATGTATACCAGTATATGGACATTGCCCTGAAAAAGGGTCGGAGTAATTCAGCCCACTTTGACCCAAAAAGCAGTAACTAACACCATCAAACACTGCATGACCACATAAGTAAAGGAGGAAGAGGTCAAAGAGCACCTGACCTTCTGGGGTACATATGATACCCAAACCCCAAGAGAGAGAGAGCTAATACCTAGTAGTAACAATCAAACATGTTTTTCCCCGCTGGTATAGATTTACAATTATGAGTTTGTTTCCCCTCGGTGGATCTAACAGTTAGCCCGGTGTGGCTTTACTATACGAAAAACACAATGCACACTAAATGCTTCATTAGGACATCAGGATAATGGAGAGAAGATATCAGGGAATAACTATGAAGGTTTGGGGTATTAGTGTTACTACGGTTCGAAATGATAAGGGTCTTATGTTACACATTGATAGGAATTAAAAGTAAAAACAGAAATTATGTATAAAAAGCTTGAACTACTTGTACAGTGTTGTTTTTCCGCGAGTACTAAACTATTTTAAAATAGATACACTTCGTTTCTAGTTTGTATTGCTATTACAGTCTTGAAAATCATGTTTATAAACAAATTGTGACAAGTATCAGATTCAGTTTGCCTTATTTGCTGTTTGAAGTGCACAGGCAGTTGAAGAAAACTGAATATCTATCGTTTAGTTTTCAATCAAACTCCTTCAGATTATTCCGTCATTTTACTGGGACAACTAGTTAGCCTACTTAATAAAAATAACTTTACAGTAGGGCTCCATAACATGTTCACCTTTCAATATTCATGCTCATTTAAAAGCTAAATACTTCCAAGATAAATCCTAGATCCTGATGCAGAATTTCACCAATGTTACAATCCGTCATAGGTGGTGCAACACAACCAAGATCAAATTAAGCAGATCTATATTTGTATTTGCACTATAAATGTGTAAAGTAACGTTTATCACTCAGTGTAGTTCACTGTACATAGGATAATGTAGTTTGTGTATTGCAGCCTTTCCAAAATAACCACATTCATACAGAGGGCGTTTCTCAGATCCTCGCCATATTAAGTAGTTGTATGTAACTGAAATAAATTCATTAAACTATTTCTGGCACTTTTACATAATTCAAGAAGAACCTTACTACCTCATACGTCTATGTACAGATTCCTTTGAGAGGATAGTACATGAAATTATGTTTTGTGATTACCCTTTTTCTTAAATTTCATACATTTTGAAAAGAAAATTTGCCTGAAAATGACGAAACAATATGAATAATAGGAACATTTCTTTAGTTATTTCTTTAGTATATTTTTTTGTTAAAGGAATATCCACTGCCTCTGAATTTAAATGTCATCATTCTTTCAATTTTGTTGTAAAAATTACCTAATTATTGCAGATTTGTATGTGCATGTTCCTATTATATCTCACACAAACTTAACGCGCCCGAGTGGCACATCACACAAACATATCGCCCTCTAGTGGCACAACGGAATGTCTGTGGACGTGAAAACGGATTTCGATATTCTTGGTGAGCACAGCATATATAGGACATTGTGTTTAACAACAACAACAAAAGAACAACAGAAATTTAAACGTTCAATGACAGTTTAACACTCGTACTGAAGCTTTCATAATCTTATATTTTTTTCAGACTATTAATATCGATTTGTAAGTGGAAAGAGAAGAAAAACAAAGCAAGAAACAGTTTTATTTTCTCTATGGTTGCATTTACTAAAACATTTACTTTTATTTTACTATGGTATCTTACGAATAACAGTATTCAACACAGTATTTTGATATAACAATACTCCACATAAAATACTTCTAAAGATTTTTTTGTGTACTTTGTCTATTTTGTGATGCAATGACTATTTAGTTATTAAGAAAAGTATTCGTTTTAACACAACAATTTCACAAAATGCTACATTATATAAACTTTTAATTTACGGTAGTAACAATAATAACTACGCAAAGACGTATTTTTGTCTAGATTTTATTACGGAATATCAAACAAGAAATACTGGTAATTACATTACTATTAAAGTATCTTAGACAAATATAAGAAACCATAAAACCCGAGTGTTTTCGAAAAGAGACTTTTCTTCATCAAGGGTAAACTCGAACATCCTTGTGATTCGACGATAAATGTGAGGGCTTATAATACTGAAAATATGGTTTCGATATTCACGTTTAGCACAGACATATAGTAGCTTTGCGATTAATGATAAATAAGCAAACGAGATACTAGTAAAGACTAAATTAAGTATGAAAAAAAGTGCAGTGACATCACGGTGACATAACGTAGACTAGACACCAGCAAGTTTTTGGTTAGCTGTGAAAAGAATGTTGCAAGCGCTTGATTACATCACACATATAAAATAATCGTTAAATAAAATTAACAAAAATAAAGAAATTACACCACAGATGAAAAAAGGAAAATAAATGGCTCTTTCGACCCTTTATGTGCAAATTGAATAATAGTAGATAGAATGCGTTGGTAAGTTACCGTAACCAACATTTTTTGAGGCGTGTAATTCACATTCTTTTCAATATGTATAAAAAAAATTGTACCTCAGGTTTGGAACCACTGGCATACTGTGTAGCTTTGTGGTTTTGTGCTTAAATACAAACAAACAAGCGTCATTACGTAGTCAGTCTGATGGGTATTAAGGCTGCTCCTAACTATCCCCTCTTCCTTCTGGTCAGTAGTTCCAAGTTTTGTTACAGTGGCAGATAGCTTTTGTAGTTTTTCCATAATACAAAAAATACAAATGCTTCTATTTACACAAATATTCAATATGATTAAGGAGTTAAAATTATAAAAACAAAATAACACTACCAAAACTTTAAAACACACACACACACAAATCTTGCCTTAATTCAGTTTAATTGTACAGACAACAAATGATAGATCACAGTATATTCACTACAAAAGCTGTCTACCCACCCACACTGAACAGAATAGCTCCGAACCTAAGAAATCTGTCCTGATGAAACAAATTACATAAAAACTCACCGAGAATCTAGATAAACAATGTTACAAAGAGGTTATAGGGATACTTAATTACCGCTCTACTTCTGAAAGAAGAGAAATATTAACTTATATCTTTGTTCATGCAAAAGTGGATTGTAGTCCACTACAGAATAGTTGTCATACATGTCATATATATGTAAATCTCATAATCACCGGTACGTAGACCAAACCCACATCACTCTCAGAGAGCAATTAAAAAAATAAGTCTTCAATTAAGACCGCAATGGCCTACCTGTTGTCTAACACTTGAACCAACCAGGTCATAATATTTAGGAAATAACTTTCATAACCATTGAAACTGGTTTCAAAATTAATTAATAAATTAAAGGATTGCTACATTAAATGCCGTTTATCCTTGTGGAATAAAACTTACATTCTGGAATTAGTAATCATCGTCCATTAACTTGTTTCCTGGCTGACAGTTATTCTTTTCTTTAACACATGCGATGAAATTTTTTAGTTTCGCCCCTAATTTTTTTCAGTACATATTATTTAATCACAAAATAACGCAATATCGTGTTTAGAAGTTAGAGAACAAATATTTCTACTAGTCTTGACTTCTATCAGTTTGTTCCATTTACTGTTGTTTTTGTTTTATTACTTGCTTTTACGATCATTTCACTTTCTAAATTATTTCTACTTAATATTTTCTAGCTAGTCCATTTTCATACTCTGTCTTTACTTTACTTTATCAATACCAAATACTGATTCTCTTTTACATTAATCTTTTTAAAACAAAAATTTTATAGCCTCTTTATATCTGAGATACTCGTTTCCTGTCATGCTGCCCAAAAAATAAATGAAACTCACAACATTCGTTGAAAAGCCAACTGAAACACTTCTTGTTATGGTAGATAGTCTACTTTTCGTAACCATGACGTCACTTCACATTTTTTTGCGTCTTACTTATCTTAGTAATTCTAAGCCTGTCCCTGATGAAGAAATGTCAACCTTCTGAAAGTGCTATGGTTATATTGTTTCTTTTTTTTAATCTTTAATCGACAGTTTTGTACCTACGTGCTTTTCTAGCATCAAGAACCTCAAGTTAAAAATGATTCAAAAACCACAATGCATTAAGAAACCAAATTTTCAGTACTAATTTGAAGTTTTCTAATCTTTAAACTGGAAACATTCCTCTTTCCACCAGTCTTCAAGTTAACAACTTTATTCAAATGTCAGTTTCTCTTGAGGTGTAGTATCTTCACCTTCCAACCAGTATGTTCGCATTAGTCCTTTACCCTGTAAATGTTATACATGTATTATATTACATGCATATATTTATTCTTGCCGAATTCTAATGGACTGCGATAGACACAAAGTCTTACAGAGTGGTTAAAGACTATTTTGCCAGAATTTAGTTTAATCTATTAATACATTTGTTTGATTATCTATGAAAGCTATTTGAAACATGCTGTTTTTCAGTAGCATAAAATTGATTGTCTTGTAAGTAGTTACATAAGTTTTAATGTTTGTTTGTTTTATGTAGATTATTTTTGTTTAAGCAAAACACATTGTCGCAATGGATATGACAAATATAGTGTGGTTGGGATATTATTATTATAAGCTCTTTCAGTTCTCGAAAATCTCCAAGGGACCAGATTAAAAATGTTGTGTTTGAAAATGTAATAGGCCTAATACGAACGTCTTATGACATGTATTATTGTAGCCAATTTTCGCTGGTTTGTGAAAGGCATACACGCCATAACAATTGTTATTGTATCAAATAACTTGTATAAACAGTGTTCCAATCACTATTATGTTTTTTTTTTTTGTATCCAAGCCGACCTATAGAACTCTAGAATAAACGAAATACTTCCTTTTTTATTTTTATAATAAAAAATGTTTTTTTATCGGACATGTATAGGTTTGTTTTGAAGATAAGACTAGAGATAAGACAGCTAGCCATCATCACTTACTCTTGGGCTACTATTTTATCAACGAATAGTGGGATTTGACCGTCACATTATAACGCTTCGCGGCTGAAAGGGAGAGGATGTTTGGTGTGAAGGGTATTCGAACCCGCGACCGTCGAGTTGCGATTCCAGTGCATTAACCACCTAGTTATGCCGAGCCCACGAAATACGTAGTTTGTAAAGGATATGACAAATATAGTTTGGTTAGAATACTATTATTATACACTCTAATAATTTTTGAAATTTCTTAAGTGCCTAAATTAAGAATGTAGTGTTTGAAATGCAATAACTAATACAAACGTCGTATGACAAGTATAACAGTAAATATATTTGTTGATTTTATTACTGAGTGTTGCCAAAGGCGTCGCTAGGCACTGGCATATGGGGCCCTTGCCCTGATTCTATTTGACGGTGCCTTGAATCCCCAGTTGGTATCGTGAAAAATCAGAACAGAAGGCCATGATAGATGTCATAATGAAACGCCGAATGTTCCCATACCTTTGGAGCACCTCGACAAGCCTCTGAGTGTTTCATTTTAGCTGGAAAAAATCCGAATTTTAGTGCTATGTTTGGGTTAGTGTTGGAAATAAACTTAGCGTTAGCGCGAGGATTATTGTAACAAAATGTTAAAATAATTTCTAACAATAACTTGACAAAATATGAGATCCGAAAAAATTATTGGAGAGACATTAGAACATAAAATATTAACTTTAATTAATTGTTTTTAAGACCCGTAACGGTTGAACACGATGTAGAATTAACAAACTTTTCTCTACGATAAGAGTGCGGAAAGCTTGAAAAAATAAAAGTATTTTAACGTAGAGAAAAGTCAGTGTATAATTTCTACATGGACTTTAAGTATTTACTATTCTAGCATTCAGATATTATTTCGTTTAATCGATTTATGTCTAGATCTTCAAGTCTCCCGCTCTATTAGTAGAAATACTACAATAGTGAATAAATATTTCTTAGCCTCAGAGGTAAGCAAAGAGTAAAAGATAAATATGTACTTATTTTCGTAAAAACAAGTGTATAACTGGTGTTAGCAACTGTGAAACTTGTAGGAAGAGAAATAAATTAATATTTGATCCATGTAAAACTCTAAATAGAACTAGCGGCCTACGGCCCACATCCAGAGGGTCGCTATTATGCAAATTTAGTTTATTTAACTAAGTTATGAATGTTAATTAGCTGGTCTACTTATTTACGTGCTTTAACCCGTTGACTACTAATTTGTTTTGGAATTGAATGCGAGTGTTCTGTGTATAATGTATGGCTCGCAAAAAAACATTTAAAGCAGCTGTAGTCAAAGTGTTAATGTAAATAAATGCTAAATTTGGGGTCCATTTTTGTGAAATCCCTCTGAAAGTGTTTTTGTGAAATACGTTTCCTAAAGGGGCCTGGGTGAAAATGTTTACCTTTTTTGTAAATCTCGGGAGCGAGACGATTTGCTTGGCACTGCTTAGAAGTCGGTGAGACCAGTGGCTTAGGGGAGTTACGTGACACAACACACACATAGAATCTTATAGATATACAAAAATCCATGGAAACGTATGAAATATATATAACATAAATTAAAATATTTTATATGATATAGTATCTATCTACCTTAAGACGACATATAGTGGTGCTGAACTAACACAATTCATTAATTATTCCACTGTTCGATTAGTGACGTAGCCACCATTTGTACACTACGTTATCTTTGTGATAGTAAGAAAGCTAGACATTCTACAATTAAAAAAAATTGTAGGTTTTTATAGGATAGTTAATTAGCAGATTATTGTAACTAAGGTGGTGGTAGCGTTAAAAAGCAAATATAATAATAGTTGCGACTAGTGTTATTTTATTAGTGCCCAATTAATTATTCGATTAAAATAATTGTCATCTTATTTTTGCTAAATAACATGTATATTAAAACAGATATTGCCGAAGTAAGGTATGCTAAATATACAAGAAGAAATATGCTTTAACTAACAATTACATATTGCTACTTACTTTGATTTCAATATCTCCTCGAACCGATAGACGAAATTTTCCAAAAGTGTCGAGAATGCTTTTGGTATCGTGGCTAACATGAATTTTCAAAGCTAGAAATAAATATAACTAGCATAAATGCACTCAGTTAGGTATATAAATATTGTCTGTATGTTATAAAACTATTGCTGATGTGCCTTTTTTCCAACTGTTGCTAATAAAATAGCCTAACAAAGAATTTTAAATTCTAGATAAATATTTCAAAGCTTCTTACCACATATCTATTTAAGAAAAGTAAAATTTAAAAATAAACGCGAGCAAAAGTTGTTTCAGGAATATTGCTTTAAACAATCTGTAAAGCAGAATTACTTTTCCCAGTTTAAATAAGTAAATTTATCTCAGCAACTTTTCCTAAGTTAGTGTTCCTCTCAGCTTTATTTACAACTTCTCAACTAATGATAGACTACTTATTATGTCAAACGCAGCTTTCAAGTCTGTATAAAATACACACAACCTTCCGTTCTTCATTTTATATAGTTTTTATCAATAAAATTCATACGTTATTCACACATATATACTATCAACTGACATCGTCTCTTTCCTAAATCCCATCTGACACACAGATAGAACTTTATTGTATTGGATCTCCTTCTCAGCTCTTTTTTCACCATTATTGTAAACAATGTGTAAGATGTTTGATGATAAAAATCTTATTCCGTAATTCCCTTTCTTTCTTATTTATATTCAAGGTTTTGCATTTTATGTTCATTCTAATCTTTTTTATTCTGTCTTGAATGTTTGTGTTTTTCTTAATTCTTCATCAATAGCAATGTATATGTTTTCTCTCTTCCTTAATTATGTTATTAGATTTATTGAATTTTCTTAGATGCCGACTCTTTGTTTAATCACCTGCAGAGTAATTGTCGAGTTGGAATTTAAGAATTTTGAAAGTATTTTTCAAACTTATGTTTTGCCGTTCTTTCACACTGACATTATATAGCCTTTTTTCGCAAGAATAAAAATAATCATATCAATTAAATCAGATTTAGACACGATAGTTCAAATTGCTTCTCTTAAGTAATTTGATTACTTTGTTGAATAAGTTGCTCAAATTATCAGATGGAAGCTAGATTATTTGTTTACCTGAACTACGTCTTATGCACAAAATGGGCTAAGCCTTATTTAGATTTAAGCATAGCCGTTCATAATTTTGACCAGGGTTAAATCAACTGATCAGCAGCATTCACTATCTGAGCAGGTACTTTAAACAGGGTAGCGAGACTGGGTGTCACTTTTATAAACTCACTCACAGTTGATAAGAAGAAGCGTATTTGATAATACCATGTCTTGAACAAGTGAGCCTAGGGTTTACCAGACGAATACTTTAAGCACCAGACCACTTTTGACCCGGATACAAGTGATTATACCAATCAAGTTTATGATAATTTCAACTCCATCTTCATATTTTTACGCAGCTAAACAATAATCGAGATATTCTAGAATTAATAAGGAATTACTTATGAAAATGAAGCAAACTATCTGAAATATTCCGTGTAATTAGAAACAATAAAGCTATACTCAGTGATGACGAGAAACCCACTTGTTGAGAAAATTTATATGCAAAAACGGCTCGTTTGGGCTGAGAAAACACTTTACATGGAAGAGCGAACAACGTTTCGACCTTTTTCGGTCATCGTCAGGTTCCTTTGTGAACCTGACGATGACCGAAAAAGGTCGAAACGTTGTTCGCTCTTCTATGTAAAGTGTTTTCTCAGCCCAAACGAGCCGTTTTTGCATATAAATAAAGCTATACATTTGCACCTTTAGTTTAAAACTCAGAAAAAGACGAAAATGGCCGTTTAATCTTTATCGAGCACTGTATGCACACAAACCTGGTTTAAAAAGCATAATTATATCTACTATTACGTTTTCTGTGGAAATATGTTTCAATGTGATCTTATGTTTGTGTCTCTGCAGAGAGACATTCTGTTTTTTCTATTGTTTCTTCTTCTAAGAAAAAACTTTACTATCGACCGCCATTCCTTCAATTTTTCGCGGGTTGGCTTGAAACTTCGTAGGGTTATACTTTGGTAATATATTTTAGTGTGATCTCATGCCCATGGTAGTTTTACAACGTGGTAACGATTTATTGCTCTACAACTACCAATGTTCAACAAAAACTTATTCCGGGAAACGCAATTTTATGTTCAACATAAAATGCTACTTTATCATATTTATCACTATTCTATACATTTTGCGATCTGTTTTTTTTTTACCACAAGTCACAAGTATTGCATCATAGAAGCATTTTTTATCTGTTTGTTGTTATATTCTACAGGTATTTCATTACACACAATATTTTTGAAAAGATTTGCATCCTGAAAAGTTTTTGCTGATTGTGACAGGTATCTGGTGGGTATGCACAAATATAGTATTGGTTTTGGTTCATCACGTAGGATTGTTTGTTTTTGAATTTCGCGCAAAGCTACTCGAGTGCTATCTACACTAGCCGTCTCTAATTTAGCAGTGTAAGACTATAGAGAAGGCAGCTAGTCATCACCACCCACCGCCAACTCTTGGGCTACTCTTTTACCAACGAATAGTGAGATTGACCGTCACATTATAATGCTCCCACGGCTGAAAAGGCGAGCATGTTTGGTGCGACGGGAATGCAAACCTGCGACCCTCAGATTAAGAGTTGCACGTCTTAACCCACCTGGCCATGCCGGGCCCATCACGTAGGAACTCTGAGAAATAGACAGTTAACTGTTTACCGGCAATAACGTATTTAATTGCATTTATGTTTCTAATACGTTATTAAGTTCAACATAATTAAAAGTGTTTTGCTCCTGATTTTCGTTTGTATTCAATGTCCAGTGCATCACGTTGCAGTGTCCAACAGTAGTCAGCAAACATTGACGGATTCCAGTTGCCCTGATATCGTTTTTCCATTGTAGTAAACCTGAAGATTTCGATGAAACGGTACGTGATGGGCACATTTGGATGTGATTTTTGTGATCAGCAGCCAAAAATCTATTAGGAACACCCAACAGTGTTCAAGAAGCAAAAACTTTGTTGTAGAGTGTTATTAATCAATTTTATATTCTCTAGTGCAAATATCTGATTTGTGTTCAACATAGTCCTTCTCTTTATCATTAGATTCCATCCAAGCAGTCAATATTATGACATTGCCTCACCTTTACCACTGTCTTCCATATTGTAAAATTGTTCTGTGTTTAACGTGATTCGTAACTTCACTGTCAGAACTGTTCCAAATATAGCAATGTTTTATACCGATTACGTTATTCTACATATTTACTTTGAGTATAACACAGTTCTTACCTTCACCATGAGGTATCTTCCAAGCAGCCTACAATATATCTTTATTTCCTTTCCTTTCTACATAATTTGATTTATGCACAACAAAGTTCTTACCTTCGCCGTTAGACTCCATCCTGGACGCTGTGTTTACAGTGTCACCAAATAAACAATACCGTGGCATTCTAAGGCCGACTACACCTGCCACACAAGGACCTAATGAAAAATGTAAAATGGAGAAGCAGAAAAACGTGCTTTTAAATGTTTTCATATATGACAAACTATTTTATTAAATGTATTATTGCTTATACTAAATAAAAGCAATATATACATATAGAGTGGTTAAAGATTTTTTGTAAAGTTAACTAACCTATTTGGATGTTGCTACAAATTGTAAGATCACATATTATATTGAATTTGTTGATAAGCGGTACAATAGCCCAAATTACACATAACCAGAAATATATTTTAATTCACAAAATTCTTAGAAAAATTGTATTAAGGAAACTAACCAAATTTCACAACTGGTTAAGATGTTGAAATAGCTTTAGAAATGACGATTATTCGCTTTTAGAACTGGTAATATTACATAAGCGTTGCTTGAGAAACGTATGTCATATTTTTATGCATTAATGATTATATAGGATATCGTATTATAAAATATCATACCGGAATGAATTCCAATTCGTAACTTCAATTTTCTCTCGGGCCGGTGTCGGATTTTGAAATTTCCTATTGCAACAAGCAAAGCAAGGGATAAACGAGCTATTTCTCGCGCGTGCTCATTGCCGTTTTTGATTGGCAAACCAGAAACCACCATGTATGCATCACCGATAGTTTCCACCTTTGAAAACAAAACCTCTGATAATTAATACCTAATCTCAGTTCATGTGGTTTAGAAAAAAATATATATAAATATATATAATTTAAAATCATTAAAAATGAAATTATTAGACGAAAAATAATTCTGTTAATCATGACAATTACTGCAAAATAGCCACATTTCTTTGCTCCTTATATACGTATAAATGTATTTTTACAGTACACTTAGAAAAAAATACTTGTAGTCAAAAAACAATCACATAATTTTATAATAGTTAAACGTATATTTTACATGGTACTGAATTTTTTATTTCAAAATTCATGTAATGATAATTAAAATATCGGTATTTGCTAATATTACATTCTTAAGTTTACAGTATTTTGCACATACTTAAAATAAAGGTATGCTGCAAGTAACAGAAGTTATTTAAATGAAATACATCTAAGAATTACCTTGTAAACATCATAGTTCTCGATGGTAGAGTCAAAACAAGTGTAGAGGTCGTTTAGAAAATCAACAACCTGGTCAAAAACACGGTAGGATTTATTATTAAGCTATTTTTCCAATTAAAATTTCAAAAGATATTCCTTCTGAAAGATTTCTACAAAATTACTTTTATGATACTTTTCTTAACCACGTGACCTAGTTAATTTTAACTGATAAACCCAAATATTTCTCAGGGTTCTCTCTTGCGATGCACATATAACAGCAACATTCTTTTGGTTCTGAAAAACTTCATGAAAATTATGTTTATCATCATATTAATTCACAAATTTGATTTCCAGTCCAAAGTTTTAGTTTCCTACTTGGCCTACTAGCTTAAAAATCTGAATTTAATATGACCTTGGAGTTTATTTATGTTGATTTTTATTTACTTCTAAATTATTAATATTTATCTTCTAATGTTTATCATTAAATGCCAGAACACTTTTGTTTGTTTATTTCAAAATGTTTCACTATGTTTAAAGTGAATATAGCTGTCTGAACTGATAGATTAGAAGAAAAATAACTGGATCGACAATAGTACTCACTGCAAAGACGTGAGCAACTTTTGTGTGATCGAATAATGGGACTTGACATTCATTTTAATAGCGCATCCATGGTTCAAAAGGGGTAGGGCGTTTTTTCTGCAACAGGTCAAAAGCCATGATCTCTTGGAATCACAGCAAGGAATATTAACCAGTAGGACGCTTTCTGACTCTAATGTAACATACATTTACTTTTGTCATATACGTTTAAATCTACTGTTATATACGATCAAAATCATTATGATGATATACCTTTTATAGCTTGTCATATACCCTCTTTAATATACCTTCAAAGAGATTGTTATACACATTCAAAACAATGTGACTCACAGCTTACTAAAATGGACAAGAACACCGTATCTAAATCACATTTGTGTAACTAAAACTGTTAATTTTAATAAGACAAGTTTTACCCGGTTCGATTGCAGTACGGACTGCAGCTCGCTTTGTCATAATCCTAATTGAAGTTGACTTAACACAGACTAAATCTGGTGGGACTTTATTTAACTCAGCTTTCTTAACATTTACATTTCGGGTCTTGTGTTTCCAGGATGTTATTTTATTTTGAAGTATAAAGACGAAGATAAAACCATCCTAATGAAAGCAAAAAGCGAAAGGTCAATACGAATAAACATGTTTTCAATTCTGAAATGGATCGTTCTTTTATTTACAAAATCCAAAGTTTTATAAACGATGTTAAAAGCAAACATTGGGTACATGATATAATAATATAATAACGTGAAAGCCCTCCGTGGCTCAACGATACATCTAAAATTTTATAACGCTAAAACCAGGTGGTTTCAATATTTGTGGTAGGCGTAGCATAGAGTAATCCATTGTGCAGCTTTGCGTTTATCAACAGACAAATGAAATATCAAAAATTAAGAACAGTTTCAAGGCAAATAAAGTACCTCCATCGGTGTGCTTTCTGCTGATAGAGCTGTAAAACCAACAATGTCACTGAAGAAAATAGTCACACATTCAAAGGCTTCAGGTCTCACGTGATTACCCTTCTTTAACTCTTCTGCAACAAATCTGAAAAATTAAGACAGAATATGCTTTGTTGTTAGATTTAATAAAATTGTCATAATTCATATGGTTTATATAAATGCATAGTTTTTCATATTTAATAAAAACATTTCTGAGTTCACATAGGGTATTATTATTAAAGTAAGTACTAACGACAGTATATTTTACAATTATTTCTAATAAGCATTTCTCAACTACTTAACATTATCCTTAAAGTATTAGTTAACAGTGGTATATTGTTAGTTTTGACAAACATGGCGACGTTTCAACGGGTTCCCCGTTGGTTAAAGCGATAAGTCTACAGATTTACAACGTTAAAATCAGGGTTTTGGCTTCCCTTGGACTTACCAGATAGCCTGATGTGGCTTTGCTATAAGAAAAACACACAAACATACACGATTTAACGGGAATACATGATACTATTATTGATCATAAAACCGTATCGTTCAAATTCTGTCCAGTACTTTGATCTATTTTTTTTTACTACACTTGTTCTTTCGAATAATTTGTACTATGATTCGAAGAACAAAGGTTTTTCTGTTAAAAATGCTTTTTGACAGTCGTATGGTAGCTTGTTTGTTTCAGAATGTTCACATAAAGCTATGGAAAATGTTAGCTGCATTTAGCCGTCTCTAATTTTACTAAGTCAGCGAGTGAAACAGAACACCACAATCTGTTCTTGAACTATTCTTGTTTGTTTAAAAACACACAATTATTTTAAAACATTTTGTGTATTAAAGAACCGTTTGATTGATTATTTGGAATTAAGCACAAAGCTATTCAATGAGCTATCTGTGCTCTGCCCACTACGGGTATCGAAACCCGATTTTAGCAATGTGAGTCCGTAAATATACCGCTGTGCCATTGAGAACTTGTTATATTAAATAATGAGGGTTTATCGTCAGTCTATATAATACCCAACCACAAATTATGTAATATGAAAGCTAACCATATCGAACGAGATATTGAAAACAGATTTACGTATCAAGACTTGACCTTTTACATGTCTTGTATTAGTAAGGAAAAGAAACTTTAGGATGTTAATGGTTTATAAATAGTTGTAACTTCTTTAAATTTCTTTTTTCGCCTCTTGAGGCACTAAAAGTAACTATTACCAATGAAATCATCTTTTTTTTTCAATTATTTTCGTTTTATTAAGGCTAATCGAGATAACTTCATTCTTTATCATATTTTTCCAAATATATATTAGAGATGTTTGAGTTTTTTTTTTTATTACAGCAGATGTTCCCAGAGAGATGTTGTAAGTTGCATGTTCACATTCTTTTCAGGTATAATGATGTATTTCAACTCAGAAACATTAAAAATGTTTCAATCATTTCAATAGTATGATTAGAAATAACTCATTTACATAATGAATACGTACAATATTTTGTTTAGTTATCTTGAATTAAGATATAAAAATTATAAAAGAAAACCTAAAGAATATGAATATATTTTACAATTTGAAATAATTTGGTCTCAGTTACGTTAGAAAGAAAACCTAAAAGTCTGCATAACAACCTATATAAACATAAATTGAAACTCGAAAGAAAGTAAATCATTGAAGTGTCCACAGCAAAGTTGAATTTTTGTAGTAGAACATGCGTTAGAAGTTGTAAAATCATATTCAGTTTTAAACAGATATTCAACATAGTAACAATAGAATAAAGTTAAGAAAACGTATTCACAATTACAAGAAATTTGCGTATCTTTGTTAAAGCCAATAATTTTTAAATCCTTTTGAAATAAGTATTGCATCAGAAAACAAATCTTTGGAAACGTTATAATTCGATTTAATTGGTTTAGTTTGATATTTGAAGATAGAAGACGTGGCAGTCAAGTTTAATGGACGATGTTTGAAATTTAAATATAAGTAGAAATAAGTTATATGATGTAATTATTATATTTTAAAATAGATTTGGAGTCATCAGAGTTTCAGATAAGGAAGACTGGTTTCATCGTTAAGCCTTTTATTTTGGAGCAAAAGTATTTAAACGTGATAAAAATTTAAGTTATACATCAAAACATTTAACTATACTCTTCAAAACAAGAAACCCAAAAGGGACATTTTTGTTATTTTAAAGAGAAATATATGTAATAACGTTACAAGCTCAGAGTATGTGATGTTACACGTGTTAAGGCACTGATTGTCAAACCAAAATGACAATAAAAGTTGTGCACTTTGAAAACGGAGGAAAACCTCGGATTTTTCGCCAAAACGCGTGCATGTCCAATAAATTTGTTTGAGAGATCTGCATGTTCTGCAAGTGCAACATGTGCAAAATCCCTATAAAAGTGACGGGTTTTCGGTTTCCATAGCTCTGTGTTAAGCCACCGACACGCAATACAGTTACGCCAAGACTGACTGAAGCACAACGCAACAACGCCATTGATCGCTTGGAAGCAGGCGAATCTCGATCAGATGTTGCCAGAGCTGTGAATGTCCACCCAAGCACCATCACAAGGCTATGGAATCATCACCAACAACATGGATCAACTCGTGACCGTCCACGATCTGTCAGACCTCGTGTGACCACGCTAGCACAAGATCGCAACATCCGGTTACGTCACCTTCGGGATAGGACCACCACTGCGACGTCACTGCCTCAACCATATCAGGGCTGCGTAGGATTTCCGTTCAGACCGTACGCTACCGTCTACGAGATTCTTAAGCCCCATGTGCAACCCATCATGGTGAACGTCAACGATGTTTTTCAACATGACAACGCCCGTTCTAACACAGCCCGACTCACCACTGTCTTCTTGAGACACCACAACATCAACGTTCTTCCCTGGCCCTCTAGATCACCAGATTTAAACCCCATCGAACATCTTTGGGACGAGCTGGACCGACGTCTGCGACGGCGACAACCTCAACGGCAGACTCTACCTCAGCTTGCAGCAGCTTTACAGGCTGAGTGAACAGCCATTCCACAGGATGTGATTCGTCATCTCATCGCTTCCATGGGCAGGAGATGCCAAGCAGTTATTGATGCTCACGAGGGGCGTACTCGTTATTGACGTTGAGTGACGTTAAACTTCACTTAGTGACCGTGGACTTCGCCTTTGCAGACTTTGGATGTTCAGCAGTGAATGTGCAAAGTTTCACACATGTCATACAGAACTACCCGGAATAAACTTGTTAACAATTTGTCTCATATTTTGCCTTTTGCGTTTGTTTTTTTGAAGAATATATTAATGAGTTTGGACTAAGGCATATTCATGGAAATAAATTTGTTTTAATAATAGCTACAGTATTCAGTAATTACGAGTATATGATTATTCTGACCTTGGAAGAAGCTGACACAAAAGCTCATCCGTTTTCTTCTTCTCCTCAATTAGTGACTTAGATTTCTCTTCAACCAGCTGTTCAAGGTTGTTAGCATACTGTTCCATTCTGGCCAGCAGGTTATCAAGAAAGTTTTGATTGGACGCACCTCTGAAATCGTAAAAAACAAAACAAAAAACATTTCGAACCATGCATGAACTTTCTGTTTCACAGTCTCACACACTATCGGCTACCTTCCCCTCACCAGCCTGGCGCAACATGATAAACAAAAACTAAGGAGCTATTTTATTTACTCTGAGTTTAAAGCATTTTTAGCGTCACATGGAAAATTTGATAGTTTGGTTTTATTAGTTGGGATATTATTTATGTTCAGATTCAAAACATTAACTTTAAGAAATGAGATTTTTGAAAATCGTCACATAAAAGAAATTACATAAATACTAATTCCAGTTTTCGGAACACTTAATTTTCAGCCTGGTATGGCCAGGTAGTTACGGCGCTCAACTCGTAATCTACGGGTTGCAGGTTCTAATCTCCGTCGCATCAAACATGCTCGTCCTTGTAGCCGTGAGGGCGATATAATGTTACGCTCAATCCCAATATTCACTGGTATAAAAGTAGCCCAAAAGTTGGCGGTGGTTTGTGATGAGTAGCTGCCTTCCCTTTGGTCTTACACTGCAAAATTATGGACCGCTAGCGCAAATATATTTCGTTACAACGCGACATGTGGAATATCGGATGTAGTTATTATGTGTCTTGAATACGGTTTACGTATTCAACTAGTATATTACGTATTTAATTTTCTATATGGTAGAGTCATTCTGACCTGTTCTCCACTGTAGACGTTGAGTCGAAAACTAACTAGTTTAAAAGCGTATAGTTAGAGCTATAACCTACTCAACATTAACAACAATGTAATATTCAGATGATCTTGAGCAATCGTTTAGTGATTAAAAACTTTTATATAGAAGTACTACAGACTTTCTTCCTTTTTTTCTTAAAAACACATCAAAACTAAAATATACTTTTTATATTCTATCGATCTTTATATTTCTTTTGAAGTTAAGCACGAAGCTACACAATGGGCTATCTGTGATCTGCCAACCACGGGTATCGAAACTTGATTTATAGCGTTTTAACTCCGTAGACATAACGCTGTGCCACTAGAGGGCTCGATTGTTTGTTTGTTTGTTTTGGAATTTCGCACAAAGCTACTCGAGGGCTATCTGTGCTAGCCGTCCCTAATTTAGCAGTGTAAGACTAGAGGGAAGGCAGCTAGTCATCATCACCCACCGCCAACTCTTGGGCTACTCTTTTATCAACGAATAGTAGGATTGACTGTTACATTATAACGCCCCCACGGCTGAAAGGGCGAGCATGTTTGGCGCGACGGGGATGCAAACCCGCGACCCTCAGATTACGAGTCGCACGCCTTAACACGCTTGGTCATGCCGGGCCCGAAGGCTCAATTTTTATACATACTTGGTAATTTTCTTGAATTGAACTTTAATATCTGCAAAGCTAGGCCTACATCCTGGTAGCTCCGACCAACAAGCACGAACCAAGTCCATTAGTTCAGCTGAACATTCATCATAGGCGATTTCCGGGCGATATGGTGGCGTTGTTCCCATTTTGACACGGTTCAAAATTTCTGTTTAAAAATCAAATGTCTTTATTTTAGTTTCGTGAAATGTTGTTTGCAATAATGTTAAATTTCTATTTATTTTCTTATGGTAAGTGTCACTGATAATGCGACTAACCTTCAGGCTCTATAATAACCTTGTTGTTTCCATGTCTTTCCTCTAATCTGAATGGTCCAGATCGAGTAATTATTTCTTGAAGTATGATAGCAAAGCTGTATACGTCGCCCTTTTTGGAACCTGTTTTTGTAGGAAAAGGTTCTCTAAGGTGTTCAGGAGCCATCCAAAAGAGAGATCCTTGAATGAGAGGGAGAAACATGAATCGTTTTAAGGTTAATCTTCAGTAACAGATGTTTATATATGATTCAGGTTTGTACGATTAAGTGTGATACTCAGAACGGTACCATAATGTTGAATAAGTATACAGCAAAATACAAATAATAAAAAAGAGCAAACCAGAATTAAGTTGTTATCCTACAGATCAGGGAATAGCTTTATACATTTCGTGGAAAATAAGCTACTCAGGATTACTTTATCTCTGACAAGGCACAACTGCTGTTATAAAATAATGTTAATGGTGATCTATGAATTTATTTTTTATGCAAAACACGTGTCAGGTGACTAGCCATGTGATTTGATATTCATATTTCAACTATTCACTCACTCGAAGTATGCTAACTCGATGAGCGACTTGCGACAGTATCCGAGGTAGTCGTGATCCTAATTAAAAAAGCTTTGTTTTATTATTTGTTTGACTGTATATTCTGTTTGTTTGTTTGTTTTTTGAATTTCGCACAAAGCTACTCGAGGGCTATTTGTGCTAGCCGTCCCTAATTTAGCAGTGTAAGACTAAAGGGAAGGCAGCTAGTCATCACCACCTACCGCCAACTCTTGGGCTACTCTTTTACCAACGAATAGTGGGATTAACCGTCACATTATAACGCCCCCACGGCTGAAAGGGCGAGCATGTTTGGCGCGAAGGGGATGCGAACCCGCGACCCTCAGATTACTAGTCGCACGCCTTAACACGCTCTGTATATTCTGTAATATCAAATAATCTTTTGTGAATATGAACTCAAAGAGTACATACTTGTATGTCAACTGACATAACTGCTGATTCAAAATTTGTTTTGAAGAAATATAAACTTGGATTTGTGATTAATAATAGTTAATCATAGCAATTGTGCTTTATCGTAGATAGAATACTGAAAACTTTGGTTATCTCTTAATACTTTTCAGTAGTGTAGTAAAAATATGAATGAATACCCATTACAAGCAACTGTTAATATTATTACATAGTAAATGTAATTTTATTGACGATTGAAAATCATAAAAATGCAATAACAAAATAAATAAACTCTGCAACAAATTAATTTATTAACAAAACGTCTAGCTAGAGCGAGGAGATCGTGTAAAGAGAAGTGTAGGTATGAGATTTCCGAAACATCTGTCAATATGTTAATAGTAAACAAATACAATAAATTCAAAAACTAACATATATTTTGGCGGTGTTTTTGCTAAACATATGTTTATTGTTTATATACATATGAATAACACATTTCATAGATATGTGTGTGAATAAAGATGTTTTATTCGTTCTAGATTAAGATAAAATTACACTCTAACATTCTTTTTTATAGCAGAAGACAATTGTTTCCTTTAATATACAAAGCATTTACTGTTTGTCTTCCAGAAGAAATTAGCAACCTAATTAGGATGTAGTTCAAACCTTACACATGGCCAGGTAGTTAAGGTGCTCGCCTCGTAATCCGAGGATCACGAGTTCGAATCCCCGCTATACCAAACATGCTTGTCCTTTTAGCCATGGAGGCTTTATCATGTGACGGTTAATCCCATTGTTCGTTGGTAAAAGAGTAGTTCGAGAATTAGTTGTGGGTAATGATGACGAGCTACCTTCCCTCTAGTCTTACACTGTTAAATTAGGGACGGTTAACGCAGATAGCCCTTGTGTAGCTTTGCTCGAAATTCAAAAGAAACATATCTTACAATGACACCAACCAGAAACATGTCAGTTTTCATCAGCTTACTTTTATGTCAACAAATACCTTTTTTGTGCGTCGTGAAGGAGGATGCGCATGTGAACAGTTATAGAACAAAGTTTAAAAAATCCAAATTAATGAAGCTACACTGAGTAAGAGAGGGATTTCTACTGCTATGAATAGCAAAACTTTTGCTGGTACTAACTACAGCTCTGATCATCTATTTATTAATATCGCTTTAAGCTCTTAGCTCAACTAAGAGAAAGTCGTTAAATCAGTAATTTCTGCGATTGGTTCAATATTCATAAGAATTTCGGAAAGGGAAGAATTTCGTTTCCATAGTTTAATTCTGTATTATAGTATTCCTGGACACTGTGGTTCTATTACTTGAAGAGTACCATATCTCTGTTTGAAATTATGATGAAAATATAAACCTGGAACTCAGTAGACACCTGCAACTAGCACATTAACTGTTAAGTTCAGCTGTATAGAAGTACATTCAAGAATCTTTCGACGTTATGTGAAGTTGCAACATCAGGAATATTATCCAGCTGATACATACCAATATTCTAATTAGAAGTATTATAACATGTGGTTGCGAAAAACAGCACTACAGAATTTGGTCTGTTAAAGAATCAACATCTGATCAATTACTATATTTTTTTTACCACAGAGCTAAGGACTTTTAAGTAGAATTTAAAAAATATTCGAGCCAATTGTCATTTTAGGTACAGACCTTAAAGAAACTTTAGACTATATGAGTTGTATTTCTGTATATTATTGGGATTTTGTGTGTTTATTGAATGATCTATTTTTAAAATATAGCCTAACAGCAGGGATACGTGTATATTTAGTTTTAGGTTTTCTATTAGATATTGTTTCATGAACAATAACAGAAACAGTTTTACGTGTGACTGGATTGTTGAAAAGTGCGATGAGAAACTTTGGTCCTCGTACAGTTGGTAAATTATTGAAAGCCAATATGGAGAATTGACATGCTTTGGACATGAAAAAAATTTCGGAATGAATTAATGTGTATTGTGCTTTTCTTATAATAAAACAACATCGGGCTATCTACTTTGTCCACCGAGGGGAATGGAATCTCTGATTTTAGCGTTGTAAATTCGTAGACTTAACACTGTCCCAGAGGGGTACGTGAATGAATCAGAATCTAAGTATTGATATGCTATTTTTATAACTATATGCGATATGATTTAGGAAGTAGCTCAAGTAAAAAGGCTAAAAGTCGAACTTTCAGTGGTATAAAAACAGTTGAAAAGTATTTCATGTGTACAACGCTGTAATGATGCGTAAAACACGCACTGAGTTTGTGAGTAAATTTTGATGGTTATACTTGTTTGATCAACAATACAGATATGTTGATCTTTAATACAAGATTTTGGGAAACAAAATTATACAGCACAGAATAAATGAAACTGACTTTTAGTACTTGGTAATTATACCTTAATTGTTGTTAAACACATAACAAAATGATTTAACAAACATTCTTTGTAAGTAAATCTTATGATACTTACGTGGATTTATTTCAGTATCTAGGTCAATCTGTTCGTGTACATATTTCAGGCCGTAGTCAGTTATTTTCACCATAAAACGTCCGTCAATCACACAATTGGTTGACTTCAGGCGACCGTGATATTCAAGTGAGCTGTCGTGAATATATTTCATACCCTGTAAAACATCAGAAGTTAATTACATAACACACCCTTCCCCCGCGTCGCGCCAAACATGCTCGCTCTCCCAGCCGTGGGGGCGTTATAATGTTACGGTCAATCCCACTATTCGTTGGTAAAAGAGTAGCCCAAGAGTTGGCGGTGGGTGGTGATGACTAGCTGCCTTCCCTCTAGTCTTACACTGCTAAATTAGGGACGGCTAGCACAGATAGCCCTCGAGTAGCTTTGTGCGAAATTCAAAAAAAACAACAAACAAACAAACACACCCTTCTAGTACTATTAAGTGAAGTTGGATTATGGAACACTTCACAGACATATTAAGAAAAACATGCAATCAACCAGTCTACTTACAAAAGAAGAAGAGCTTGGTCTAGGATGGAAACTACAAGACAGTTCAGTCACCTATCCAGAATCAAAGTTATAGTAATGATGGCTAGGACAGGACAGGTTCACTTCATGATATATATATTTCTATAATATTTGTAAGTACTGCACCGAATCGGAAGTATTTATATCAGAAAAGTTATCTGTTTGTATATTTCACAGAACGAATGGAAGTTCCATGTATATTTTTAAATGAAATAGAAACCTGGATGATAATAAGTTGGACCAATGAATCAACAACGTATGCCTTTTTGTTTTATGGTAACTATAAAAGAAGTATTCCATTCTTCGCTCTGTCGAAAACGCTTTTACACTTCTTCTTTGGTAATGCTCCACGATATATATTGTTGCATGGCAACAAAACTATCACATGGTTGTTTTCCAGCCAACTATGGTGTTTATGTTGAATGCTCAATATTAATGTTGATTTTTAAGAAAGGTTTTTTATTCTTTATTCCTTTGATAACTTCGTTGATAATAGCAAAATAGTTTAAATCAGAAGTTTTATGACACTGAGTTGTAGCCAAAGGCAATATAAATTTAACAAGAAGTATTTCAGCTGAACCTATTGTTACGTTTGTGTATTAAATTACATTTCAAATAGTCCTACTGTACAAACGTTATACAGACAGTGTTTAAAAGTTTGAAGTGAGGTGAATTAATGTTAACATTTTTTTGGGTATTTTAGTACATGTATTAGAACATAAAAAATGAGCGTTTATTACAACCAATCCTTTGTATAGTCGAAAGAGTTAAAAATTTGTGTCGGAATACCTGCATTATATTTTTAACTTCCTAACCTAGAATATAGCGAAAATGTTAAAGGGTGCCAAATCCACAAAATCCGGATTCTATTCATTTAACACCATAAACGTTAGGTATTACAAGACGAAACTGCTAAGCCTGGTTAGATAATCATGAAAGACAACGAATGTTTTAACAAGATATAAAATAAGTTATACTAATTTATTTTACTGATCATGAATTATAAGCGTCTTGTAATGAAATTTAGTTCCTGATATGCATTGATTCAGCATGCTACGTGTCTACATAATGTACTGACTATTAATGTGATTATTTGGATAAAATATACGATATTCTGATGTGGTTATTATACAAGAATGTGGTTTATCATTATCTGTTTAAATGACAGTCAGAGACAGGGCTCAACCCACAAGCAGAAGCAAAGAATACGTTCATATTAACACTGGAGCTCCTGACTGTTTGGTAGTTTAAGCAGTTACTGATATTGCATTCCGTAACTCCGGTTATGTATATTTTCGCTCCGAATTGCGACGAAAAATCATGCAATAAACAAAGGAAATAAACCATTTAATAAAGAGCAATGCAAAGCTCTCAGATAGAAAAGTGAAGGACTGTGTGTGTGTTTTTTCTTATAGCAAAGTCCACCAGAAAAGTGAAGGAAATGATGAACTAAGGAAAATATGTTGATTACTAGATGGAGTTCCTGTTCCTTGGACGGGGTTTTGAATTTCGCACAGAGCTACACGAGGGTTTTCTGCAGTAGCCGTCCCTAATTTAGCAGTGTAAGACAAGAAGAAAGGCAGCTAGCATCACCACCCACCGCCAACTCTTGGGCTACTTTTTTACCAACGAATAGTGGGATTGATCGTGACATTATAATGCCCCCACGGCTGAAAGGGCGAGCATGTTTGGTACGACGGAGACTTGAACCCGCGACCCTCGGATTACGAGTCAAGTGCATTAAGCACGTGGCCATACCGGGTCACGATTTTTGAAGGGTAGTGTAATGTTAAGTCTGTTTGTTAACCACTTGGCCCATTGGACGGGTGAAATAAAAACTCATTTGTAACAAAGATTAGGAAATTGTGCTTCCATTTTTTTCTCAACGTAATAAACATTAAAAATGTTATAAAAATACATAAAGGTACCAATACCAAAAAAATACAGTGTTTTGAATAATTATATCAATATTAAATTAAATGGGGGTTCTGCCCCCTCATGACCTTTCTCATGTCATCTTATATCACTGTATTTAGTTATTTTGGTTTAGTTTTTTTTTTTTAATTAGACATCAAATTAGATGGAAGTCCAAACTCCCGCCCTTCTCATGACCCTTCTCATATAATCTTGTATCACTGCCAAGTTTGGTATTAATTGATCAAGAAATGTGGAGAATATAGGAACAGATATGGAATGATAGTTATCAGATCGTATATTTTTCCCGGTCACACCCTTTACTTTAAATATAGTAGATTATTTTGTTTGTTTGTTTGTTTTGAATTTAGCACTAAGTTACACAATGGGCTATCTGTGCTCTGCGCACCACGGGTATCAAAACTCGGTTTTTAGTGTGCAAGTCCGCAGACATACTACTGTACTAGTGGGGGTTGTAGATTATTAACAGATTTCAATCAAATTAAATGAGCATAATAGCGTACATTATTTATTAATACCTTTCTAAGGGGTCGTTCTTCATAATATTTAAGTAACTAAAACTATTTTATTTTGAAATCTGGAATAAGTTTAAAGTATAAAAAATAATATAAATTATTGAATACCACACAAAAACGTGTGTATTTTATCCGTTAGAGTCCGTGTTTTAGTTTTTTCATAGGCTGAGTAAGATAGTAAAAGAAAAACTTGCTACGAGGGTCTAAATTCACTAAAATAATTGCTTTTCTTCTCAAAATGTGTGTGTTTTCTTATAGCAAGGCCCCATTGGGCTATCCAGTGAGCCCACCGAGGGGGATCGACCTCCTGATTTTAGGGTTGTAAATCCGTAGATAAACCATTGTACTAGCGGGAGGCAGTAGGCTCAACCTACTGGAGAATTATTTAAACTTCGAATTGAAAATACGCTAAAACAACAAAAAACAGTAGCGAATTTAAAAATTCAAATAATTCATTTACTGTTTAAACTATTAAAACAGTTTAATGTTATCGAATTTTAATGATAACTACTATATAAGAAAACTTTAGTGTTCCAAATTTCTTAAATTTACAGGACTTCACTAAGGACTTTCAGTATTTAGTTTTGTTTTTTGAATGAAAGTACAAGAAGGTTTTGTACTTTTTCTTAATAACAATCACAACATAATCCGCTTCCTACATAAAATATATCCTGAATATTTATCTTATCAGTATTATCGATGATAAATATGTAAGTAACCTATACATATATAATTCTAAGCAAAATGGACATACCTCAAGGATATCATTGACCATTGAGTATCGAAAGGTCCAATCGATATTCATGGCATCCTTCTCCAACATGTCCTTTTATAAAAAAAACAACGAACTATTAACACTAAATCTATACTATGACATTCCTGTAATGTGATTAAAAGAAGCATTAACGGCTGAAGAACATACAGAGGGCTTACAAAACTTTATACGTATATTTTCTTGCATTGGCAAAAAAGGCAGTATTTTTTATTTATATTTGGTCCACAGTGAAGTCAGTTTTATAATGATAAGCCTTATGCATAGAATAGCAAACATACATATAAACCTTTACGAAGATAAATGTTCATACAACGAGGTTGATGAGCAATATTGAATCAAATAAATGACATACTCTTTTGAAGGAGAGCACTGCCAATATTTCCATCGGAAACACGAAAATTCGCATAAGAAATGCTAATATATATCACACAGCAACGATCTCCAAAAACCACATTCAAGTTCTCAGAAATTCTCTAACTGACAAACTCAAGTTACAACCAATACACTGGATTAACATTATGGGGTGGACGACTTTAAGTCGAGTAACTTTGCTGGAAGAAACTAATATCTGTAAGTTAAGTTCAACTGCACTATGGAACGAAGTAGAGGTGAGCAAAGGAAGGCCCAACTAAGCGATTACATTTGATTATTTGATTGGTGTTGTGCTTTTAAAACTATAGTATACACAAGCAAAGAGAAACAAAAAAATATGGTAGCGAATTCTACCCCACTGTCGCCTTCCCCTTCGGAATCAGTTCAAAATTAGGGACAGTGGAAGATAGACTTAATACACTTTATATGACAAAGACAGAGCTTGCAAGTTTAATGCCAATGAGAATGAATTCGAGACCTTCATGTCATGACCCATCAATTCACCAATGCTGAACAAGTTTGAAGTGGATAGTATCAATCACTTATAAAGATAAAGATGGGCATAACACAGCTGATCCATTGTGTAGTTTTGTGTTTAACAAAAATTAACACATTAAATCTATTTCGATATTTGGTAAATCGAAAATATTTATAATCGGAAATCGTAACTCCGATAGGTCTATTATTTCATGATAGTTAGTCTAATCGAAGCTTAAATGAGAAATGCTGTAATAATTCAAAGCATATATTTTGAGTAATCGGTTAGTTACACGTGACACTAATTAACGTAATTGTTGCTTATTGGTAATAAATTAAATAGCCCAACGTAAGTCCAAAAATGGGTTAAAAATGCTGAAACGTTGTTTTGGCGAATTTAGGTTAACTACTGTACTGTGTTTGTATACACAACGGGTTCTCTGTGCTCTTTCACTACGGGTATCGAAACTCAGTTTATAGCGGTGTGAGACAGCAGACATACTGTTGTGTCACTGGCGGGCTACTGTACTGTGCGATAGTGTAAGGACAAAGTCCAATATTATATTTTAGTCTATTTTCGAAGAACAGGCGAAACATCAACACTTTATTAATCTTCATATTTAGCACAATAAAAACTCACTGGAAGTGTTTGAGTTCAACAACCACTGAATATTGTATGTGTTCCCTTTTTATTTAATAACTGCAGACAGTCTTTCAGGTATTGTTTCAACACCTGTAATCAAAATTTCCTTTGGATTTTTAAACAAATAACTCTAATACACTCCCGTAAAGTTTCTTTAGAAATAACATTTGATTTATCGAGTTTTTGATCTATCATTTCCTGGATCTGCTCAATAAGGTTGATAATGGGGTTCTATGTGGACATAACATCATCTGAATGACTCCAGCAGCTTTTTTCTCAGCTAAGTAGTTTCTGTATAGATTGGATGCATGTTTGGAGCCATTACAGTCTTGGTATACCAACAATACGCAAACAACTGGGTATACCATGATGGATTAGTATCTGATGGTACCTGCGCTGCTTCATTATTTCTTCTGCTCTGCAAATATTCCCTATTCTCTCAACCATAAATTATCGTACCGCTTCTCTACTGCTTAATTGTAGGTGCTATGCATTGAGGTAAGTACCTTTCACCTTTTTTCCGCTGGACGTTCAACCTATGCTTTGAACCTTTTATTTCAAATTTGGACCCATCCGTCCGTAACACCTTTTTCCAATCACCAATTGTCCAGTTTTTATACTTTTTAGCACATTTCAGTCTCTTGACAATATTCGGAGATTAAGGTAAAGATGTTTAACTGATACATGACCAAATATTCCATTATTATTGTGTCTTATTGATATTGTAGATCTAGATCACTTGGTACATGGTCGTTTATCTCGTGGTAGAGATCAGTGACAGTATTCCTTCTTTCCCGTAGGCTGTATAAGCAAATATACTTAACAACAGTATAACTGAGTTTAGGTGTTCTGCCTCTTTCTTTCATATTTTCAAATTTACCTGTCTCAGTCACATGATCAAACGTGTACTTGAAAATGTTTGGGGAGCATTTCAAGTCTGCTGCAATTTGCGGAGAGTCCAATCAACATCACGTAAAGCTTTGTTGCGAACTTTTTGCTCTAGTGATAATTTTCTCTACGCTTTTTTGGGCCGTCGCATGACAACAAAACTTAATATATGGTGTTAAACACTGTTTTATCAATTTTTATTTGTGGAGTGCTATTAAACTGATTTCTCGAAGCATATACAGGTACCATATGCTGTCTCGCTCTCGCTTTTTTCTTTATAGTTAAGAAATTGCATGGGACACCCATGAGAGTTATTTCAGACCCTAACTTTGATTGGTGTGCTAATTCAAGCAGAACTCTTATGAAATGCCCTTGGTATAAGTATATAGGAATTCTAAAGAATGATAAGTATTCTCACCTGTCAACAGGAATCAGTGAAGCATTACCATAATGTTGAAATTTACATTCTGTAATAGTATGGAAGAATTAGCCTCATAACATGAAAAGAATGACAAAAATATTCTCTTGTCCTAACGGTTTTGCACAATACTGTAGATTACTGTCCGAGTAATGGAAGAAAGTTCCATTAGCTTTCTATAGAAAGAACACTTAAACTAAATACTATTTTCATAATTTTTCAGCGATTAATTCCTGACTAACAGTTTTTAAAGTAAGTGAATAATGTATGCGAGCAGTAATGAAAAAGCTATGTCAACGTAATTAGGGTTATGATTATAACATTTGGACAGAAAAGTATATGTTAAGAGTATAAGTCAGGTAACAATATGGCATGGTGTGAGGTACTCATCTGATGTAATATATGGGTTGGTGCCCTGGCATTTAGCCATTAATCAATTGTTGTCTGAATAAAATCTGAATATAAGTCATTGAGGTATCTAAAGATTAACTAGATGCTTAGAAGAATGATTCTGTCAGTGTTATTTGTGTTATTCTACTCTGTTGTTATTTCAACTGGTCATGAAATACGTGTTACTGATTACACTAAGATCATATGGTCATGTCATTTCAAATTGTTATACTTTTTTGCTATGATATTTGAAACACAGTCTGCTTTCAGTTACAAAACTTCAAATGAATTTATAGAAATAAAAGTAAAATTTAGCGAAACAAGAGAGATTTTTACATTACCACAGTCTGGATGTGATTTTAAATTTGTTTTTAATGTAATGATATTTCTTTATTTCGTGAGGATAAAGTAAATAATGTTAATACTCTGGTATATATAATTTTTTGAAGCATTTTAACACTAGATGACTTAATGTTTATTGTTTGTTTGTTTTTGAATTTTGCACAGAGCTACTCGAGGGATGTCTGTGCTTGCCGTCCCTAATTAGGCAGCGTAAGACTAGAGGGAAGGCAGCTAATCATCACCACTCAAGAGCTCTTAAGCTCCCCGTCGCGCCAAACATGCTCGCCCTTTCAGCCGTGGGGTCGTTATAATGTTTAAACTGGATAACTTATCTACACGCATTGGATCACAGACACTCCTGAATCATCTGGCCCGAATCTATTCGTCTGTTTGTTGAGATTTTGGCAGAACTACTCAAGGGCTATTTGCGCTAGCTGTTCCTAAATTTTCAATGGCAAACTACACGGAAGTCAGCTGATCAACATCATTTACGGCCAATTCTTGGACTGCTTTGAAAAAATAGTGGTAGATACGGTCATATTATAAATACTTTTCTTCTGAAAGAATGGTGTTAGGTGACTAGTTTCTGTCCGTTTTGACATCACAACCTGCATCTTGCGAGTTGAGCGCTCTAACCACCATGTCATTCCAAATCGTAACTATAACATAACTATAACAACTATAACTGTTATGTTAGTTATAGGGAAAGAAAAATATAACTCTGAATCTTTAAATTTGTTGATTCGTATTCTGAAACAGGAGTGAGTTGTGTGATTTTTTAGACAAACCCGTAATCAAGAGGAGTGTTCTGTAGTTAATAACTTGATTGAGTTTGAACTTGCATAAAAAGTAAACAGATTGGGCTCATTAAAAAGGTAGTGAAAACAATATTTTTTTAATTAGCTAAAATAATAGAAAAACAACGACAACAGAAAAAACAGTGAAGAACTCGTTACCTTTCAGACTCTAAAGATAAATCTCTGTAAGACTAGTCATGATGAAAACCAACTTAAACTGGCCAAAAAAAGTGACTGAATTCAAAGGTAAATTTGCTTTATTTTGTTATCTTTATTCACTCAAAGTATTGGTCGGTTTTCAAATTTAGTGAACGTCATAGTTAGCCGGGAAAGGATATTATAGTGCCAGTCCTTTCACCATGGAATTCTATATGCTACTGAACTATTTTCTCATACATAATAGACAATATATTTATATATATACTTAAGACTCTGAAAACTAAAACAGCGTTGTCTTAGCAATTTTCTGGACGACATATTGCCATCTTTACTGTCAAGAAAATAAATAAAGGATAAAATGAAAAATCTCTTCATAACTAAATAAGGTATAAAAAGATAATATACTTGCATGTAATAGTTGAAAAGGCAAAATTTACATATTATTAATTCAACAATGAATAAGATTGATTAGACATCTTTCTAAGTTTTTATTGCTAGATTACTTGCTTTAGTTTCCATTAAAAGTGTGTTCTAAAACTAATGTTACTTTCTTAATGAATGTATCATACACGTCAAAACAAAACAAAACACTCCTACCCGAAGACTTCCACGAATACAATGTTCTGTGAGCAAAGCATAGTTTGGTTCGTCAATGCACATCCCTATGAAACGCACCAGGTTTTCATGAGTAAGCTCTCCTATCTGAAGAATAAGCGAACAAGAAGAACAAGTTACATATAACAAAAATCTTTAGAATTATTTGTTCGTTTTTACCTTAAATACGAAGATTATTTAGCAGTTAAGTTTTCTTAATCAAATATAGATTTATTACCTAGCTGTGAGAATTTCATCTACATTTTCAATGTTATTGGTAATTCAGGCTTTCTCTTATTACACAGTTTGTTCGAAATTCAGGAATTATTCTTGTCTGTTAGTATCTTTTGAAATATATGCTGATCATGTTTTTATGTACTTAACAGTTATTACTAATTCTTGGTCTTGACATGATTGTAGTCAGTATCGCCTCAAGTATTTAAATATAATAAGCAATTAAAACTGTCTTTGATCTTTTCATGCAGCCAATAACTAATACTTTCTTTGATTTTTCAATATCGTTAACAGTCACTGGTGATTTTGGACTTCCAAAACCTTTGGTTGAGCTTAATCTTTCCATGTTGTTAGTAGTCAAAACAATCTTTGACTTTTTAATATATTCAACAATCAGAATTGAGTCTGATCTCCAACTGCCCTTGACAGTTTGCCTTGCGTTTGATATTTACAGAGTTATTAACCAGGAGTGCCTTTGACTTTTCAGTGTTTGTGATCGAGACTGTCTTTTGTCTTTCAGTGTTACCAGTATTCAAGTTTGACTATTTTTTAATATTAAAGACAAACAAACAAAACTATTTTCTGATTTCTAGAGGACCACGAATATCTGTTTTGATAGAATGTATTTTACAACATGTATCATGACGTTTGATGTCGAGTGCTAAATACACAGTTGAAATAAAGTATTTAAACAGTATAATTATACGAAGACTTTAAGCAAGGGGGAACAAATTTAGTTAGAATGATTCTTCTTGTTGAAAAAAACCCATTAAATGTTTAGATAACATTTTAAAACATAAAAGTAATCACAAGATATTGTTCGAAACGGTATGTCTCCAAAACTTTCATACTACCCAATAAAAACAGCACTATGAGCTTGAGATGTATTTACTATCGATGCCGATAGGGAAAGAAAAAAAACAAAAAGAAAAGCATGGTAGAGTACAGAAGAATGTAGAAGACAATGGGTTACAATAAATTACACTGAAAATGTTTTTGAAAAACGGCATCAATGATAAGTAATCTGCCAAATTACCTAAGAACTTTGTTCCCATTTCTCAGTGGGCTTTTTCTTGTTTCCAAAATCTTGAAACAACATACAACATTTTATGCATTCAAGCGTTAAAACTGAACTTGGAAATGATAATTGTTTTTTGTTAATCGCAAACTTGTATAACAGGCCATATGTGATGTACCTACTATGGGTATTGAGTAAAAAAGTTTAGTGTTATAGCTCTCAATCTTACATGTGAGCAACTGAGCGTAGACTGAAGATAAACAAGGACAATCTTTTTATTCACTTTCCTGGGTTTTTGTTCTTTTTATTTTATTCATAAAATAAATTGCTGGTTGGATAGCGGTAAGTTGACTGACTTACAATGCTAAAAGCCAAAGTTCAATAGCTCACTGCGCATTTTTATATTAATGTAACGACTATGTGAGACCCGAAAAAAGGGATTATATCATAGAAACATCAGGATAAGTGTTCACCAGCTGTGTGTTTTGATAACCTTCTACATTCATTAATCGCTCATCCACTTTACATACATTACAGCAATAGTCTGACTGTACTGATTTACTTCCGATTTGTTTCTCCTCATTGATTTTCGTTAATAAATGCTTTAAAATCTTAAACTGCCCCATTTAACTTTTCATACATTAGGGCACTCTTCACATCCCTCACAGTTTAGAAATGAGTATTGGCTTTAGGAGAAAGCTAATGTTGTTACTTACACCCTACCTTGTTCAGAAGTTCAGCATGTATTTGTCCTCACTGACAGCACTTTACAATATATTTTTTCATTGAAGTGAAATGAGCAATTAAACTAATACCTAGGTTTGATATATATCTATGTATAAAGGTTAACACAAACAAACTGACCTGTTTCAATTCGACCATCACCTGGCGAGACAAGTTCAGTTTGCTGACACGTAGTGGTTTTACTACAACTTTATTTCCCTGAAAGGAGAGGACGTAAACAAATCACACAAACAAACACACGTGCTGTTAAGCCTTCTTTTCTTCAGTCTACTGTAATAATACGGTTCTCTCTAACAATGTAACAATAATTTTAAACGTTAGAATTCACGCACCGAAAGCCGACGAAATATCAAAAAATTAATAGGTCTAAAACTGTTATAAAATTTATATGATAATAACTTTAAAAATATCACTTGTTTCACACTTTGAAAAGCTAATGTGTTTTTAGACTTCACTTGCATTACGAACTTTTATTTGTAAGGTGAAGTTATCATATGTTTCAACATTCAAATAAAATTATCGAATCTAGGATTCCAGAATGTTAATTATAAATCTGCCTGTAAGTGGGTTGCTAAGCTACAATCAGGTTTCCTTGTTTTGAAGTCGAACAGCAATGACCTAAGTTGGTCGAGAAGTAAAATAAGGCGTTAAGAAATATGCTGCGATACAAAGAACTAGTTTTTTCCCCTATACTTTTTACGAATAGGTATTGTGATTCTTAGCTTACAATTTTCATATCGTATACTCGTGCATCGATTCTAGCAATAGGAACAATAAATCATGGCACAACTAACTTTTCCTAACTTTAGGATTTATTGAGAGCATTATATTTACCAACAAGTTTATTTTGCATTTCTAAACTGTGGTATTGACTTATTTAAAGTTCTTAGATTTATAATTATTATACTTTAAGGATGAAGATTAAGCATTATTTGACGACCTTGATGCCCTTAAGCCTTATGAACAAATATAGAACAACGAGTTTTATGAGTAAGTGATAATATAGAATTACCACGATCACTAATAGCTTAAAAAAGAAACGAATAAAGACATTTTCTTTCTAGGGTACATTGCTTATAAAACTTAATTGTACAAATAAATATTATTTATGCGAATAATTATTAATTTTCTCATCTCACTTTGCACGTTTTGAACATGGTTTTAGTTAATTGAATACTTTCTATAAACTTATTGAAGTACTGTGTCTGTGTTTAATGCTGGGTGAAAATTTCTAATCTAAGGTTTTAATGTATCAATATAAATTTATCACAATCTTTTTCATAGTTTAACAAAGTTTATATTCTTTTTTCGCGTCAAAACTATATTATATAAAACCATATAATATAAGGAAGGATAATTTCATGGAATTTGAAAGATAACGTTAATACAAAAAGCATTTGATGACAAAGATTTTATAAATAACATTTTGTCAATAACTTTTTAGTAGAAACATATTTGACATATATTTACTGTTTAATAGTATCCGAAGAAAAGGTAAGTTAGTAATTTTAAACCATTCCTGACTTGTAATGACTCTGTAAACAAAACGTTATTTCGTGTTTGAGTGTATTATTATGTTATATTTTTGTTGTTGTGAAATTGTGTTTACAACAATTAGAGAGTTAACATCTAATCACATTAACATAGAAATTATCAAAACAGATTTGCTCTGTACTACTTTGGCGTAAAAAATGCTTCAACTTCACATAAAAGTCAAAAGCCTGAACTTGCACATTCCAATGATTTACACCTTAAACATTTAAACAAGTATACAAGTATGTTACCTTGTATAAGCCAATAATCACACCACTCACTGCAGCTAGTTCTTGTGGAGAGCTGCCGTTGGATGTTTTGGGATTCTAAAGATATAAATGAAATAAATCATTTTATTTTATATCTTCAATGTTTATTTTCTACAAATAGAGCAATATGGTACATCTATCAATAGCATAAAAATATTAAACAAACATATGCCTAAGTTTTCGTTAATCAAACACGATAATCTTATATATTTTAGGTAAAGGAAGGTTGATATGTACTACATGATCGGTACTCTTCAATTTAATGAATAACAAAAACAAATAAATGTACTTTCAAATTCGGAAATAAATCCGAGGTTTATTTGAGAGTAAGCTCTATGATAAAGATTAAGTATCTTTTGTTTCACTAGAATACCACAATTTTCAATTAAATGAAGTATCATAAGGTTTATGGTTACTTTAGTTAAACTTCTGAATATATTGTTACTAGTTTCGTCTGATCAATCGAAATTGATTAATTGGAATTTTGTTCCCCTCATGGGGCCCCGCCATTCTTTAAGCGAGATTTGTTTACCAAACTCCCTTTCCTTCATTATAAAGAGAAACATTCATAATATACTGTGAGAAAATATAAACATTTTTAAAGTACACTCGAAATATCAATAAGAACGGTGGAACTTAAAGTAAAAATGGCTTATAATATGAGTATAACACAAACAAAAACTGACAAATATCACTTAAACCTTGTCGCATAACGTCCTAGCAGAAAGTGTTGAAGTATAAACGATTTAACTATTTTATTAAGTTATCTTATTAAGTGGCTCTGTGATAAATGGAAGGTTTCACAATTAACATAATTGTTGCTCGTGTAAGCAGATGTGGTCTACACGGTAAAGTATTTTTTGTTCCTGTAATCCGATGTGACAGTTAACATACTTTTTGCCTCTGTAAGCCTCAATATTATGGATAAAGAGATTTTTACTTAGCCAAGATGTTAACTCACTTCAAAATATATTAGAGTAAGCCTGATTTAGATCTTACCAAAGACTTTAAGTCTGTTTGTACTTCATCACCAAGTGGTAGACTTGTGGCAGATTTTTTATTCACTTTGTCTGGAAACACAATGTCTTGCCATCTTACTTTCCACCAATACTCACTCAAAGTAGACTTGTACTTGATGCGTCTACAAGTAATATTACACACATAATTTTAATACATTGTGGTTATCTTTTATTTGTAACCCATATAGATCATTTTGTTTTGTAATAATGAACATTCTGTATCAATGTAATGAGTTCAAAGTGATACCACAACAGATACTTTTTTATATCGAATTTTTCATAACAAATATCATTTAGCCTCTCAAAAATACTTTACAGAAAGCTACTGTGATCTTCACTTCAATATTTTATGTAACCAAGAATGTAATAGAACCAAAATGATTTCATTCTTGTTGCCGAAGGTTTGTTTGTTTGTTTGTTTTTGAATTTCGCACAAAGCTATCCGAAGACTATCTGCGCTATCCGTCCCTAATTTAGCAGTGTAAGACTAGAGGGAAGGCAGCTAGTCATCGCTACCCACTGCCAACTCTTGGGCTACTCTTTTACCAACGAATAGTGGGATAGTTCGTCACATTATAACGCCCCCACGACTGAAAGGGCGAGCATGTTTGGCGCGACGGGGATGCGAACCCACGACCCTCAGATTACGATTTGCACGCCTTAACACGCTTGGCCATGCCGGGCCTGTTGACGAAGGATATATTTATTACCCTTGCCATATATCTGCTCTAGAAAGGGCCTAGGCCCGGCATGGTCAGGTAGTTAAGGTGGGTCGCGAGTTCGAATCCTCGTCGCACCAAACATGCTCGCCTTTTAAGCCGTGAGGGCGTTATAATGTGATTGTCAATCTCACTCTTCGTTGGTAAAAAAATAGCCAAAAGTTGACGGGGGGTGGTGATGATTAGCTACCATACCTCTAGTCTTACACTGCTAAATTAGGAACGGCTAGCGCAGACAGTCTTCGTGTAGCTTTGCGCGAAATTTAAAAAACAAACAGAAAAGGCCAATAACACTATTAGTGTGTATAAAAGCATACGCCGTGTATTTGGACCAGCAAAGACCTATAAAAGGCTCAATTAAAAAAACGTACTGTGTATTTGCTCCGTAAAAGACTGTATGACGTATTTATGCATTCTGAATGCTGAAAGTGTATGTACACCAAAGTTCAAATAATAATTTGCACGTGGGTGGTCAAAGAATCTATCTAGTGTGAGAGCGTTTACGTGTTTTTATTATTATTATAATAAAACCACTTCGGGTTATTTACTGTGTCAACCGAGGGGAATCGAACTCCTGATTATAGCGTTATAAATGCGAAATTTATCACCGTTCCACCGGGGTACGTGTGAGAGCGATTTATATATTAGTTTTTGTCGCGAGTTCCTTACCATTATACACGTATAAATTTACGTGATGTTTTCATATAAGCTGACTAGAAAATGAACACGATTTACCTTTTTCTTTCTATGTTCGTCAATTAGGGGTGGAACTGAGGGTGAAAGGGTTGTATTTGCACTTGATCCCTAAACCATTAAACTTAACTCCTAATTCCCAAGAATCACTGTAATGTTAGTGTTTCTTCGTAGTTTCTGTTTGTTTATAGTTAAGCACAAAGTGTTGATTGTTTCGTTTATGTTTAAATAATCTCTGTTTTTATCGTTAATATTTTTTTCACTTTGTTTTCCGCATATCCTAATCCATAATCATTACGCTAATACCTTACCTTGCTGATAGACGATATTAGTACGCATGGAATTGCTTCATGTTAAGTTTAAGTATATAAAAGTTCTTATTCTAGTATTGTTTCAAAGACACGTGTAACACATTAAACTTGCACAAAAATTAATAATCATCAAAAATGTATTGACTTTATGTTTGTGCTTGTCCTGCAATGGATTAAAAATATACTAAAAGCTATGGACAGGTAAATCTACATGCCTACTAGTGACTGTAGGAAACTTCATTCGAAGTTAAAAAAGGTATGAAATTTCGCATAAGAAGAGGTAGTTTTATAACTTCCACAACGCCAGTTCTCAGATCTAAAATGTGTTTATCTTCTCCGACAAACTTCTGTGATTGGAGGATTCCCATTATTGTTCTCAAAGAATGACAACTCCATTTCGACTACAATATTAAATGTGTTTTCTTCATTGCTTGCGTAACATGAGTTACTTTTTTTAGGTTTGTGAATTTAGGAAAGGCACACTATTTAGAGAGCAACTTTTGTAAAGTGAGGCATTGATTTCTGATCCAAACTTTTAATGTCTACCTAACCTAATTTCAGGAGGGCGAATGTAGAAATCATAGATAAAAATAGCGGAAACAACTAATACAGAACATCTTATGTAATTATTCACCAACTCTACAAGCCTTCGCAACCAGTATTTCAACATCCTGAGGAAATTAGATGTACTTGTAGAAAGTTTATGAGAAATGGAACCAGGACACACTGTTTCAGAGCCTGAAACATTTGTAAAACCATTATATACCATAGCCAATAATTATTTCAGTTTAATATTGAAAGTTAGGATATGGTAAGCCAGATTTTGAAAAAGACAAATCCAATTAATATGTTCCACAGACGAACTGCAATAAATACTATTCAAAAAGCTTAATATATTTATACACGAATTCTAGTGTTTAAGATATTGATGATAGCTAAATCTGAGTTAAGGAACCCAGAAGAAAACAACATATGAAACTTAATGGAAAGTGCCATAAAAAAGTGTTACCTTCTTTTACGCATGGAACCATAATAATGTTATAATACCTATGAAGTGTTGTCCAAAGAGAGCTCTTTAGAAGGATAATTAAATTCTAAAAAAAAACCTATATAACGTCACATTGATGCTTAGTTGTTAAGAAAGAAAGAAAAAACCTGCAAAAATAAAGAAAACACGATATTATATAGAAAACATTTACAAACCTATAACGCAAAATTGACTATATTTCAATAAGACTCAAAAGTTTGAATATAAAAATCACTGAGAAAAACCATACGTCCGATTAATCTTTCAAATCCGGTTGATATAATAATATGTTAGCCTAGGCAATAGCGATTGATATCATATGATGCGAGCATTTTGCACGCAGTATTTTTAATGGTTCGCCGCAGAAACTTGGAAAGTTTTGCGCGTGGGGTAGTAGAAAGGTTTACGTAGGAAGAAAACGAGGACTTAAAGATTATTAAATAGACGATCTTATTTCTTCAGCAATTTTCACACAATTCACGTGGATGACCAAAAGGGAATTTTCTTAAAGAAGGGCTTTTGTCGGAAACGTTGTATATGAGTTTATGAATATATATACAATTTTCTTTTCCAACATTTTTGGGGGAATTTTTCAACAGAATACCTTAATACTTAAATTATTTTTATCACACATGTTATAAAATTTCCATATTTTTACTTGAAAGTTGCAGTTTTGCTAGTACGCACTCTTTGTATTCATAAACAAGAAAAGTACGTTGGTTGAATATGGACCAATAGCTAACATTATTAGTGCACTATATCTCACTGTCAATAATCGCCAACTATTCACGAAGTGATATGCAAAAAAGTTAATTTGTAAAATGTTAGCAGTAGCTGCCTATAATGGGAGAAACAAGAAACGTTTAAAATATGATAAAGTGACTAATATGGTGAAAGTTGTCAGTAGGAAATCAGTAATAAGAACAAACAATGAGGAATTCTAGTATAATATATTTTGTAATAACTGTGCTGGTTTTCTTAAAACCAAACTAACAGTTAATTAACTGGGTCGTAACTTGTAATAGGTCTTTGTTGGTAATGGAAACGTTTAATGACTGCACGTTAGTTAATTTAAGTACCGTTCTAAATTAAAATTTTTTTGCTAATTTTAACACATAACTAGGGGGAGTTATACTTTGTCTCCCACATGATACCGAAAGAATATGCAACTAACGGAATGATAACATTACTCAAACCTTATAGAAAGATACTATTTTGACAATAGTTTTTATGAGAAATAATATTTAACGTTATAAATATATTTTGAGAACAACTGTCAGGTTTCAAGTATCTTACACAGACTTTATTCAGTGAGATATTTAGAATAAAATGGACGAATTTAAATTGCGTTATTAAACCCTTTCTTGATATATCAGATATTAACTACTAATTCCAACCACCAGTTATCGTCATTTCTTAAATTCTGATCTACTTAATAATAATTGGTTAACTACTTGAGCTTTAGTTAAGAACTTAACAGTTGTACCTAGGAAAGGATTACACAGTTTAACTGATCATTTTCTTTCTTGTTAATCACAAAACGTTTACATAAAATATGTACAAGAATAATACCTACTTGTAAAGTAAAGCTCCAGCAATAGAACCAATGACACATAGTCCAAAAACTGTGATACCAACCGATCCAAGAACCGGGAAACTTTCTAAAATTAAACACAGAATATAGTTAATGGTAAATAAAAGAGGCTGGTATGCATACCTAACTATATCAAAACTAATAACTTTGTCAAACTTCTTATTTTTTAATATTATGAATCAGTATTTCAGGATATCTCCTGAAGTACTTTTCGCACAAATAAAACAGCCTGAAAGAACACAACAAGTGTAAATAAACTGAGCAAATAATTGTTACACCAAGCACTAATTACCCTTCTACTATCCAAGTTTCGAAATAAGCATACACATGCTGGTATGAACATCCTAATATGACTCTAACTCTAGAAGAGCTCTTAAAATATTACTTATCCAATAATTACTGGGTAAAATTCACTAAGTATTAATATTTAAATACAAAGACTTTTATTGTAGTTTGGTAAAGAGGTTTTCTTATGTAACGATCAACCATTTAAATCTTCAAAGATTGGGTTGGCAAGAAAAATCTATTTAACATAACTTTTTTCTATATTAGTTTTTTTAAACCATTGATCAATTAGCAAGCACGCGAATAGAAAAGATTTTAATTAAGTCATAACCTACATTTTCTTACCACGGATTTCTATATCAGAGAGGAAAAACAGATTAGAAAATTAAAATTGTCTTACAATTTAAAGTCTGGGTAGTATGAGAGGGGCTTTACTGTATGTTTGAGATAAAATCATCTGAAAACACCCACCTCCCAAAAAAAATCTTAGATATTTAACCGATAAGCAAAAGCTTAATATCAAATATTATGAAGGTCCAAATCGCTCCAAAGGAAAAAATATCACGTTTCGGCCATGAGTTTGATAAAAGTAACATTTTTCACATCAGTAGTGTTTCCTGGTGCAAATATAATTAACAAGTGAACTTTTAGTTTGGTTCAGTTTTGCTTTTAGATTTGTTACTTCTAATATATAAGACGAACTATTCATCATTTAAACCGACACAAGCATCAAATGCATGTTGAGACTTAAACTGATATCCAATATCATATGCAGTGGGAATCTTAGCTTTGTATCAGATACATGTTGTGCTTATTATCCTGATTTACTCATAACTCCTGATGTTCATCAGATGCACCTTAAGCACCTTAAAATAGCTTAGTGAAGCTGATTCATTTTATAAACTTGGCTAAGTGCACTGTGTAGTTCGAGTAGTAAAACAGAGCACTGTGAAACTAAATTGTGATCTCTAGTTCAAATCCTTCAGACACGAGACCTGCATTAGTTATCCACTTCATTCGGACTTATATCTAATAATCGCTGGTGCAACTTTTACTAGAATTACAGCTATGATACCACATAAAGAGATTAGTGTGTTTTAAAGTTTCACAGAAATCTGTAGATGTAATATCTTCGCATAATCGTCCCAAATTTTGAAATGATAAATTAGAAAGATTGTTTATTTGTAGTTAAGTTGGGTTTTGTGTGATCTGCCCATCACGAATATCTAAATCCGTCTTTATCATTGTAAGTCCGCACACATATCGTTGTGCCACTGGGTACTTCCAACTATGTAACCACTCACCGATAACTTCTAGCGGTATAAGTACACAGGAAAACCACTTTGCCACAGGGGGATAACTAGAAAGAAGGCAGCTAGTCAAAAATAACCACCACCAACTCTTGAGCTGCTCCTTTGTGACTGAATAGCGGTGAATTCTTATAACGCAGTCGTATCCTAAAATAGTGAAGTGATTTCTTAAGGTAACGGGACGCGTGCCATAATTTATGGTTTGTTTGTTTGTTTTGTTTGTTTTGGAATTTCGCACAAAGCTACTCGAGGGCTATCTGTGCTAGCTGTCCCTAATTTAGCTGTGTAAGACTAGAGGGAAGGCAGCTAGTCATCACCATCCACCGCCAACTCTTGGGCTACTCTTTTACCAACGAATAGTGGGATTGACCGTCACATTATACGCCCCCACGGCTGGGAGGGCAAGCATGTTTTGCGCGACGCGGGCGCGAACCCGCGACCCTCAGATTACGAGTCGTACGCCTTACGCGCTTGGCCATGCCAGGCCTATAATTTATGGAATCACAGACCAACCACGCTAACCCTAGGCTACGTACGTATCTTTTAGAAGAGATAAATTATTACGGTTATTAGTTATAACATTACTTGTAATAGAGTTTTATGTGAGCTTGAACTGATAGTTTGTAGAAACTGTTTTATCAGATCCTATTAAAGTTAAGTTTGAATTTGATTGTTTGATTGTCATTAAGCAAAAACATTACACTATGGCCTTTTTGGGCACTTCTCAACACTGGTATGCAAAACGATTTTTAGTGTCATGAGTTCTTATGGTTACTTCTGTTTTTTGCAAGAATTACATTTCCTAGAGTTTAGAAATTTCACAACGTTTTGATACGAATTTACAGGGTGAGTCCGTGGTTCATAGCATATAACCTTAATTGACTCCTAGAATAAACGACAATTGATAGCGAAAGAATCAAACTATTTGTAATGTCACCTTAAATCCTTGTTGGTTGACTAAAATCATACAAAGGCATTTATTAACCGTCATATTACATACTATGAGCGAGCACAACTTAAAACGTTAATAAATGTGCAGACTTAAATTTTATATGATTAAATATATTTCCATATCAGTTATTTTATCTTGATATTCCAAATCATTAAGCAATCATAAGGAAACAACTGAAATATTCAAAGATGTATCACAGTAATACAATTTTGCTTGAACTTAAAATGCTTTTTGTATAAGGTGTTCCCTTTGGTTCTTAAGAAGAGAACACTGATAAAGGCCTCAATACAAATGTCGTCTAACTTTAAACTTCAGGCTGAGGTCTGTAATAGATTCAAATGATACTATTGCGTGTAAAGTTTAATTACATCCGTAATATCGAAGTTAAAGTCTGAGAAACAACTAATTTTACGTACGACAAAATATAACGGAATCAAAGTTGAATAACACACATAAAATCCAATTTTATGATACAATTGCGTGTAAAGTTTAATTTCATGTTTAATATTTAAATTTATACTCTGTAAGGACGGTGCTAGCTTTTTTCTTGTGAGGTCTCCAAAGTGGACTAAGCAAGAAAAGCTGAAGAGGTTGTACTCCACATCTTGTGGATGCACATATTACAGTATTTAGAAATTGAACAAACTTAAACAACCAGCATTGTTCGTTGGATGAAGGGGCTAGAGGGTAGACTGAGGTACATTTTTGGGGTATCTTCAATCTCAGCATGATACCTCTTTTCTCCATCGATCCTTTGAGTGTGGAGATATTATTTGTTGTAAAACTTAGCGACTAGCATGTGTGTGACGAAATATAAAGTATTTTTATTTTTATTTTTATGGCAAAACTCCTAAAACCATTTGCTATCTCCTTTTAATGTTAAACTACTGACCAACGGGTTGTCAGTCAACAGCACGATACCATCCATCATCTATATTTAGCGATTGGCTGTTACTTTTACAATGCACACACAGCGTAAAGTGATGGGAATATTTTAATGTGTTGTACGTATATGGACCTTGTTATAAATGCATCGAAGTTAGAATAATAACAGTTAAGATGAACCTACTTTGTGGCAGACAATGAAGAGCATCACCGGTAAAACCGCAATAGGGAATATCTGGTGGAGGACCATCCAGTCCACCTGGCCAATGGATATATGTGCCTGGAATCTTTTCATAACGTCTTCGGATCCCATAATACGTTGCAACAGGCTGAAGTTGATAAATAACAATTTATAATCCAGTATGAACTCTTATTAAACCATTCAACAACAAAACTAATAATCTGAAGTCAGTAATGTCAAATAAATAAATAATCACAATGATCAATCCAGCTAAAGCCAAATATTCAGTTTCTGTTAGAAACATCCTGGTAATTGTTTTAAATTTAGTCGTTATTTGTAGTTCAAATTTCGTTAAGAATGACTGAATTAGTTTGCCAGTCTATTTGATCAGCGCTTGTAATTGATTGACATGTCCATTTATTTTGTGATTTTTGGAAGACACATTCGCTAAAAAACGAAGCACCGAATATAAGAATTAGTGATAGCTTCCTTATTAGTATTATAAATTTTCAGTATGTACAATGGAACTTACAAGGTTGTGAAGAGTCCAATATAATTAATGTGCCAACATATAAGAAAGATTGTAACTTGTTTGATGTATGACCCCTTTGTCAGTGCATACTAGAAAAGCACATGATGTAATAAAAGTAGATAAACTCATAGTTTAAGAGCCACACATTCCGAAAGACTTTCTACCTTCTGAAATAGGTCGGGTTATCAGCACTGTATAAGTAAAAGGTTCGTTTGTTATCACGCATAAAGCTACACAATAAGTTATCTATGCTGTGACACTGTGAGTATCAAAATTTGATTTTTAGAGTTGTATTACTTATGAATTACCCACTGAGCCATCAAGAAGTAATTTATAAGATGAAAATCTGTTACTCTTTTTTTATTTGTGTGTTTTATTTGTTTGTTTTAAAGCAAAGACATATTAGGCTATCTAGCAGGTCTACCACGAGGAATCGAACTCTAAACATTGATGTAAGTCTGTAGACTTATCGCTGTTCCATCGGGGTACTCGAGTCATTTGTAGTTAAGTCAATATTTCAGGCTAGAAAACGTGCCGCTATTTTCAAAATATTTTATTTCCATAAATTAACAAAGTAAAGGTTACCCGTTAGGTAATAAATTAACTTGGAAAATACGTAAAATAGAGCACTACCAAGAACTTTGGAAAACTAATAAAAGTGTGAACATAAGAAATATATCGAAAATACGAAAAAAATGCATAATTCTCTGGAACATCAACATTGTCTCTGAAGGAACTCTGTCTCACCCTCATAATTCCAGTCTCAGGATCCAGGTCGCTCAGTGTGTAGTCTGCCTCTCTATCGCCATTTGCATTGATGAAAATGTCCCCTGCCATTCCTGTGGCGATTAGAAGAAATAAGATAAGCTTTACATATACATTTCAGACAAATCTTTTAATCGCTCCAAATTTAGAAATCGTGATATCAGAAATTCTACAAGTGGAATATGTTGGGTAATTATTATAACGGCTGAAAGATTAATCAGAATTTACTTTTTTAAGTAATGTTCCTTTACCAATAATTTCTTACTCTTTTATTACATATTTCTGTAATTTTTAGTTTATAACATATTAAACGTCTTCGATGTAGAAATAATGTTGCCATTTTTGTTTCACTAATATATGGTTGTTTCAAAATGTCATAGGATTATTCTTCTTCATGTGTCAAATCTGCGGCAGACATCGACAACCATGCCAGACTTCTCTGTTGTCAATCCTCCTTATCAACTCGATAGGATTAACATCTTTTATTGGTTTTTTTAGACTGAAAGAGTTGATAAACCCTGTGGCATATGAAAGTAACAAGCACAATGCCCCGGGAAGAAACATTCTCTGTAACATTTTTATTTCATCATATTTAAATATAAAATGGGTGAAATCATGTTTTTTAGTGGAGATAGTGCAAAATAAATTTTTGTGATTTTTAATTTTTAAACCTGCAAGACCGTCGCGCCAAACATGCTCGCCCTCCCAGCCGTAAAGGCGTTATAATGTGACAGTCAATCCCACTATTCGTTGGTAAAAGAGTAGCCCAAGAGTTGGCGGTGGGTGGTGATGACTAGCTGCCTTCCCTCTAGTCTTACACTGCTAAATTAGGGACGGCTAGCACAGATAGCCCTCGAGTAGCTTTGTGCAAAATTCAAAACCAAACAAACAAAGAAAACCTGCAAGTCTTTTCTGCATCAAATACCAAGATGGATATATATACATATATTAATTATTAAATTATATTTCTTTGTTGAACTTAGTGCAAAGTTACTCAAGGCTATCTGCGTTAGCCGTTCTTAATCATGAAGTGATAAACTAGAGGGAACCAACAATATTTGTTTGTAGTTAAGTACAAAGTTACACGATGGACTATTTGTGTTCTGCCTACCATGGGTATCGAAACCCGTCTCTATCGTTGTAAGTCCACAGACATACAGTTCTACCACTCTGGGGCTTCCAACTACGTAACATCACCTATCGACAACTCTTGGTGTACTCTTTATGAAACAGTAGTGGACTGATTGTGACATAATAACCCCTCCACGGCTAATAGGACGAACATGTTTTGTGACAGGGATCGATCCCGCTATACTCAGACTACGAGTTCAGCTCCCTGAACACCAGGCGATCCTGGGACAAATGATTAAATACTAGACAGAACAATGACGGCACCTTGAGAAATTCGGAGAGTTCAGAAATCACAAAGTTTTGACACGACCGCATTAATTTAGTCTTGTTATCCATTTCATGGATCTTTTGCTCCGTAGCCAATCACAAAGGGACAATCCGGCTCTGGATTTGAGTATAAAAATGAAGGAAATCTACAGTGTTTTATGAATTAATGTTTCATTACTTTGGTGGACAGAACTATGTTCATATATTGATATGAATAAACCATTGTGTAAGCTTTATTTAAATTAACTTATGAATTTGTTTGTTTAAAGTTAAGCTCAAAGCTACACAATGGACTATCTGTGCACCGCCCACTACGGGTATCAAAACTCGGTTTCTAGTGTTGTAAGTCCGCAGACATACAAATGAGGTGCTAGTAGGGGGTTTAACTTATGAAAATAACGACTGCCAATATTTTACTAGTATATCTTGCTTCTTACTATTTTTTAAATTATCTCCAGATGTTCATATTTGTCTTTATCATATTAGGTCATTTTAACCATAAAATGTAATTGAACATTATTCATTTTTATTGATATAATACCATAGTAAGGAAGACCAGGGTGGTTCACTCACTTTTTTTTATTTTACAAATAAAAGTCATCTGTGAACTTAAATATAAGAAATTAAATACCAATATAATTTAAACACCTTACTCAATTTCTGGAAAAAAAAACGTAGGAAAAAGTAATTGATTTGTTATGTAATCGAAGAGTATGGGCTGTGTATTAACCTACCCCGAGTACGAGCAAGTTACGGTCTGGAGCAAATTAGCAGGAATAAAATCAAATCAAAACACTCTGTATGAGTCAATATCTTCATTGCACATTTAGGTTTCTAACGGCTTCTCATGAAATTGGGTAGCCCTCCAGTGGGTCACCGGTGTGTCTGCGGACTTCCAACGCTAAAAACCGGGTTTCTATACCCGTGATGGGCAGAGCACAGATAGCTCATTGTGTAGCTTTGTGCTTAATACAAAACAAACGATATTGCGTACAAAGATTCAAAGTTTGAAAGCTATATCACAAAGAAATAATATATATGAATCAACGCAGTGGAGAAATTTTAATTATTTTTCGTTCGTTTTTCCAATATTTAAACATTAAATAAAAGCAATCGAAAATAATTTTAAATATTTTGCTATTATATTCTTCATTGTTTCAAAGCATACCAAATACATGCAAATTACTTATTATGTGGCTGGTTGGCACTCGTGACAATCTGCCTCAAGTGAAATGTGTCAGTGTGTCAGAAATTGCTGTTTTGCTGGAAATAACTCGAGTGTGCCATCTCAATTACAGATATCAAATAAAATTATATACAGAACAATGCACTTCTAAATACTATGCAACAACTTACATTATTTTAACAAAATACTTAATGTAACATGAACAATTTTGCACACGACAGAGACTTCCGATCCCAGTGAAACTACAAGAGCAAGTGATACGCATTTAGATTTGTTATAATATTATAGTTATTAACTTTAACATAGGAAATATATCTGTACTGTTTCAATCAGCTCCGTCAAGTGGAAAGAGGTCAGTTATTTCACCGATACATTTCTTGGATGGCATATTTTTAGTTAAACATTTTATCACATCTGAAGTTTAATTTTTAGCTTGAGTTAATTTTCGAATGTAGAGTAATATTACATATTACATTCTGTTTGTGGTTGACAATATTCAATTCCCAGTCACAATGATAAATAAATAATTACACGTGTGCGCGTTAGAGCTTTTTCGTACATGAAAATATGAGAAAAATGCGTTTGTTCTAATACTTATTTATTTTTCCCTGCCAATCCAAGGCATTTTTCTTTTATCGATGCCTCAATCAACAGAAGTATTGTCTTCAAGATTAAATGCAGTTGAAATATGTAAGTAATTTTCTTTGGTAGTGGACGATGTTTGAGCTGTGTAAACAGTTATCATCCGTATAGGAGGGCGTTCGGAGTATGTAAACAGTTACTTCTAGTGTTGGAAAGTGTTTAAATTGTACAAATAGTTGCGAAGATGAGGGAATATTTTTAACTCTGTTAATAATTGTCTCCAGTGATGAGGTGTTTAGACTGTGTAAACAGTTGTATCAAAGAAAATGACCAAATTATGTGCAGAAGAATATAAAGTAATTGAACGTGATGGAAATGTGCAAGAACATAACCAGGATCATCTCAGGAATTCACTGAGAAAACAGTGACTGTACCTCCGTAAAATGTGCTGTTCCATAACTTTTTCGCCAGAGTTCTTCCATCCAGTGGATCACCTCCTTCTACAAGTGTCTTGTTCAGAATATATCCATAAATCAGGACGCAGTCATAAAACGCTCCTAGGATAGGGTCAACCTGTAGAGAAAGAGAACTACAATAGTCAATTTGTAGAAAAACTGCGATATCCAAATACATTTCTGCTCACTTGTCGGCTTACGTTCGCGTGTTTGAGAGTTTAACAATTGAGAATAAAAGTTATGTTTAATGGCTTTGAAAACTTTTAATCGTTTATTCAAATGTAGTATTCACACAAAACACACACTTCTGCACTTTAATTTCACAATCATGTGGTGTAGGTCAGTTGAACTTGTTCATTTAATGTCAGTTCAGTTCCTCTTTTTTAGCTGTAATGTGAACAACAACAACTACTTAATATTATGGACGTTACAAAGTTGTAAATTAACTCAAAGGGTGACAAAGATAAAGTATAACTAAAACAGTTGATTTTACTGTATAACTTATAGTTAAGGTTAAATACCACAAAACTACAACCTACTTATCCACATACTTGGTAAATACAGATCTGTTTTTTTTTGTTTTTGAATTTTGCGCAAAGCTACTCGGGGGCTATCTGCGCTAGCCGTCCCTAATTTAGTAGTATATGACTAGAGGAAAGGCAACTAGTCATCACCACCCACCGCCAACTCTTGGGCTACTCTTTTACCAACGAATAGTGGGATTGACCGTAACGTTATAACGCCCTCACGGCTGAAAAGGCGAGCATGTTTGGTGCGGCGGGGATGCGAACCCGCGACCCTCAGATTACGAGTAGCACGCCTTAACCCACCTGGCCATACCGGGTCAAAATACAGATCTGTATAATAACTCGAGTGAAAGTTCGCATATGATAAGTTTTAACAGGTGTTTCTGTTTACATGGTCATGGTGAAAAAACTACGTTCATATGAATAAACAGTCTGAGCAATTTCACACATTTATTTTCTTTTAGTGTTTTTATTCTTACATGCTTAGTCTGTTTTGTCTCACTGACAAACTTGTGTTTACTTTTATCATGGGGTTTCAAACTGTTTGTATGAAAGTAAGGAGATATTTTAAAATGTGAATGTGACTCCACTAGTTGTTTAAGGGCATTCCTTGTGACGTAAGTGCAAGCATTTGTCTCTTGCTTGATGAAAAATTATTCTGGGTTTTAAGTTATCACTTTTTAAGATGAATACTTTATTATTTAAGTAAAGTCTTTAGTGATTAGGTATCCAAATTAATGTAATTATTAATCAAAATGTGATATCACTTAATATACTTAGAAACTCAAGGATATACTTGCCCAATTAAAGGAACAGCGCCACCTTGAAAATTTACCTATAGTATTCTTATTTATGGCGAGAAATAATGTTGATACATTAGGCTGTTTAACATCGTCACTGTTGTGATTACAATTAATTTATCTGTCATTACACATTCGTATTAACCTTATTGTATTTATTTCATTCCTTTTCTAGTCCTTCGTAGATTTTCAAGAATTAGAAGAATGTATAATAATAGCAATCCAAACACACCGTGATCACTATATCCATTATCTGCTACGCGTTTTGTTGAATCCAGACCTTATCAGGTAAGGATTACTATTGTCAATTATGTTCATGTTTTTGGCTGTTATGCGATTAACAATTTGGACTTAATATTACGGACGTTAAAGAGACGTAAACTATTTCAAAGGGTGACCGTAGTGTGCGGTAGATTATTTATATAAGTCACTTTCTACAACAACAATTATTGTGTGTGAACGCCTTTTTCAAACTTATGAAATGTGTTTGGAATACAATTGCTTGTTTTGTTTGTTTTTTTAATTTTGTGCAAAGCTACTCGAGGGCTATCTGCGCTATCCGTCCCTAATTTAGCAGTGTAAGACTAGAGGGAAGGCAGCTAGTCATCATTACCCACCGCCAACTCTTGGGCTACACTTTTACTAACGAATAGTGGGATTGACCGTAACATTATAACGCTCACACGGCTGAAAGGGCGAGCATGCTTGGTGCAACCGGGATTCGAACCTGCGATCCTCGGATTACGAGTCGAACGCCTTAACACACTTGGTCATGCCTAGCCGAATACAATTGCTATACACTCTTTTATTTTTTGAAAATCTGTGAGAGATAAGTTGTAGAATATAGTGTGTACATGTATTATAGGTCTATTACTAATGTATAATGAAAGGTAAAGTAATTTTAACTGCAATTTACTATATTGTAAAAGGCGTTGACACCATAACTTTGCCGTGATTAAATTTGTTGTACTATAAAGCTCAGGTTTTAGTTTCAGTTTAGGAAATGTTATTTAACTTGTTTTCTGCTTTGAAATGTACGTTCAGCAGCTGTGCAAGATCTAAGAGGAATTAAATTGTTTTTTTGTGTCAAACGATTTTACTCAATGGTCTAGCAACAAAAATGTACGGAAAGTGCTCTAACTTCCATTATATTATCAATGGGTTAATATTAACTTAGATTTACATTAAATTAAATAATTAATATCAAAGAAGTTATTGTTTGGCAGACCTGTCATCTTTTATATTATATAACAGAAATAACACTTTTATTCTTTGAAAAAAACTCAAGCACACATCTTCTAAAACATCTACCATCAAATTTTTACAGCTAGCACCAAAGACATAAAAATACAACTGATTTGCTCCTATTTACTCGCTTATTAAACCTCAATAAATCATTAGTTGATGCACGAATGTTAGATAACACTGACGTTTTCTTTTGTTTTGTTTTCAGTTTCTACAAGTGCGGAAGCTAACGACCGGACCTGTATTTTCTCTCATAACGTAATTTTATCTGAACATGTGAAAGTGGTCAACAGATCTTAGAAACACGGTTCATGGTCAACATGTTATTTATAATACACAGTTCCTGGTGAACATGTTATGTACAATAAAATTGTTAAGATCTCACTGTACTTCTAGTGCTTCATTTAACGTCTATCTTTACATTATTTTTGTATGTTCTTATTCTTAAAATCTAAAGATGCTCGACAACATTAGTTTGAACGAAACCAAACACGTTATTAGCTCTCTGCCAGTACAGCGGTAAGTTTTCGGATTTACAAAGCTAAAATTAGGGGCTCATTTCCTCTCAGCGGGCTTAGCAGATAGCCCGATGTGGCTTTGCTATAAGAAAAGCATACCCCCCACTTGTGTAGCTACAAATAAACAAAGTGTCGCAGCGCCATTTCACTATTTTACTTTTAAAACCTTCCTTTTTTATGACTTTATTTACAACTGTATATGAGATGTGAAACTATAAAAGCAAAATGTGATCTACTCATTATAAAGTTATATGTTACTCACTATAAGACTGTCTGCTGCTTTCTGTAACAATGTGTATTACTTCCATAATGTTTTCTGTTGCTCAAAGTAAAATTGCTTAATTCACAATAATACTGCATGTCTCGCCATAATATTGTCTGTTGCTGGCCATAAAACTGTGTTCTACTCACCATAGGACTGTTTGTTACTTACCATAAGACTGTTTGGTATTTACCATGAGGCTATATGTTAGTTAACATAAAATTATGTGTTATTTGCTATAAAGTTGTGGATTACTTTCCCTAATAGTGTCTATTGCTCACTATAAGATTATGGTTATGCATTATTCAACATAAAGCCGTGTGCTTTTTACCATAAAGCTGTGCAATACGCATCACATTACTATGATACTCACCATAAAACAGTGCCTTACTCACCATAGTTTCGTCTGCGTTTGAATTATACTTTAGTCGGGAATTTTCTAAAACTTTTGCAGAAAACTGTTTGTATTGTAGAGTAGCTGGAACCCGGAGAGTCACTACCATAAGAGCTTCGTACATTTTTCGGGCGTTCTAAAATAGAACCAATAATCTTCGTTTTTAAATATTGAAGTAATAATTACGTTTCAATACCATAGTGTTATTTCATCACTTAATAATTTAAACAAACTCCGAAACAGAATATCGAATTATTTCAAAGAAAAGTGCCCTAATGTTATAATAGTAGATTTGTATATTTTTTTTTGGAATTTTTCATAGAAAAAATGCCGGAATATTATAACAATAGATTTGTATTTTACAGAAAAAAGTGGCATGATGTGATAACAACAGATTTGTATTTCACAGGAAAAAAGCGCCCTAATATTATAATGACAATTTTGTGTTTCATAGTAAAAATGCTCTGATGTTATAATAGTAGATTTGTTTTAAGCAAAACAAACTTTATATTTAAAATTTGTGGAGGAGAAGAGACTTTAATATACATGTGGTTTTATATGATTCATTGTTAACGTAAGTGCACCCATTTCATATAATTATTACACAAATTAGAAAAATATGCGTCTGTACTAAAACAGTAACATAATAAAAAACTCGATCATTAATTATTTTGAAAACAATTTTATCTAAATAACTTCCTCAATACTTAAGACGTCTTGTTTGGTTTACGTTTAAATAAAATACATCAAGTAAGATCAAGATAATTTGAAATTACCTTATTTCTATAATCTCCTGGTTTGTACCACGAAATTTCACCATACTTTTCTTTGTTTTCAATCAGTTGAAAGGTGAAGAAAGTGTATTCGCCGTCGCCCATCCCTAGGTTATAAGCTTCAAGAAGAAGGCTACGAATAATTTCCCAACCAGCGACGAAGACAAATACTAAAGAAATAGAGGTTTAAGGGGTGATTTAAGTATAGCTTAAAATAACTTAAAATATTCATGAAGATAATTGAAGCCTAGATAAATTTTACTATTATTTTAAATAGGGTTATAATTAGCAGTGGATATAACTCAGATAGCTCATATGTGTACTTTGCTCCAAACAATAACAACAAAAATAAGATTGAAAAACACCTCTGACTTAATTTTAGTCTTAATCAAGGGTTCAATTCATATGAATACTTAACGAATAGCAATCCATACAACAATATCTGTTTTAGACATAAGCAAGTCTAATGTTCGTTGAGTAAACAGCAAAATCCCTGTACCAGAGGAAATCTGCTCAGCTTAGTTATTCCTAGTCATTTGTTTTTGCAAGAGTCGAATGTTACTACAGTTCTGTTTGATATACACGTTATCAGATCATCTTGCACTGCTAATTAAGAAAAGTTAACCGAAGTCGTATTTTGATTGGTTTATTAAAACAATTCCGCATATTATTTTTAATAAAAAAGAATGGCTTGGTGATAGTCACAAAGGATACAAAACAGATAGTCCATTGTGTAGTCTTCTGCTTAATAATGAACAAACTATTAACAGTTCGCAACGAAACAACGCACCTACATCTTTATGCAAATTAATTGGACAATGACTAGAGTGATTTTTGTTTTCTTCATTAAATAAGATTCTAAAATACATTTTTAAATATAAGGTTCCTTATATATATTTTAGCAAAAATATATAAAGTTCAATAACGTAAGTTTAATCATTTTAAATTGGATATGTTTACGGTCTAAATATTAAAATAAGAAAAATTCTGTATATATAATATTTTAGTACTGTGTTGCTAGGCTTACTAATTTTGTGGATTAATCACGTTGAATGAGGTTTATACGTTCTTCAATATAGTTTTTACTCGTATAAAAATTTTCTAAAGGGCACTTTATTGACATAATTGATTAAATATTTTCTTTGAAAGATTATAAAATTATTCATCTATTCAGGATTACACAACCCAATTTAAAAGTCTTGTTAGGTTATCCCAAATAATGAATCAATAACAATAAAATTGAACAGTTACCTCTGGCTTCTTTACTGGCTTCTGTCAGCAGCTTTGTAAAGTTGGCATCTATAAACGATTTCTGCGAAAATTCTTTTAACGAATAAAAAATTTCGTAATCATTTATGTCCTTAAAAATATCCACCAAGCTCCTTTTCATTAGAATTTTTTGCAGATTTGTCTCGTCCACAATAATAGCGATGTGATGCCAGTTAAATTCCTTGAGGATTTCTAAAATAAAATTAGCCGCTCCTTCCAAAGAGAAAGAAAGTCTAGTTAGAGTAGTAAAAATGGATTTGTCAGAAACTGTGGTATCGATACCTCCTGCAGTGTAAATTGGAATATTCCAGTAGGATGCCATCCGCCCTACAGGATCAAGTGCTAGTGTGCAAGCTGGACCGACGAAAGCAGTAACTCTTCTCAAGAAATATTCTTCTGCGGCATATGCACCAGCAACATTTGCTTTGCAAGAAGAAGCGCCATCGCGAAAGACGATATTAAACTTGATATTGGAATACTTCTCATTAATTTGAGTCGTGGCAAGTTCTAAAGCAGGCCTGATAATTTCCAAACTTACAGGTAATTCCGAGTTTATGACAAAGATACTTACTATATCTGCTTGAAAACGTGTATCATATTTTCTTAGATCAGTTGAGTTTTGATAGTTTCCATAACAGAAAAAGGGTGAAAAGAATACTATAGCAATATATGCTATTCTACTCATTACTAAAAGGAAGCTACGTTTTTCTGGGGAATTAGAGAATATGTGAGCGCCCGAGTATCCCAAAACCTGGATAATGTTAGTCTCCAAGTTCTGTTGAAACTTATATTGCATTAGACAGATTCATGAGCTAGGAAATCACAAGAATGTTATTTCCGTTTCAAAGATGAACCTTATTGAATAAGGTGTTCCTGAGAACGTTTAGTGATAAAAAAGTTCACTTGACAACTTTCATTTCCTCGGATGAAGAAAACGAGCAGTCACGCTACGCTGATCAAAGACCCATTATGTAATTTGTAAGAATACCGATAAGCCTATGTTTGTATACGTATATGTATATATATACCTTTTAACTTAAATCGTAATTTAAACAGAAAACTTTGTTTTGAATCTTAACTCTTTTAGATAATCTGTTAAGATTACTTTATGATAGCATTAAGTATGTGTTCTATTAAGGGATTCAAAATACTCTCTAATAATTCAGTATTCATTACTTGAGCTTGAGTGTCAACAGTGGTCACGTTAATTTTTGTTGCTAAATTATTACTTTGTATTTCAGGGGTGGATGTAAGAAGGTTTCCGAAAATTAAAAATAATTAATGCACTCATTTGTATCTGATTTTATAAAATTAGTGAAACAAAGTTTACTGCTGTTCTGCGAAAGGCAACCTCACCCACCTTGTTAAGAAGTAAGCAATGTCACATATAAATTTTATGTTATCGTATAATTACTTGAATGTTTGTGGTGCACTACAACTTTTACCGTTTAGAAATAATGGGTGTTTATGCTCCATGGAAGAAGGATTGGTTTGTTTTTAATTTTGCACAAAGCTACAAGAGGGCTATCTGCGCTAGCTGGCCCTATTTTTTCAGTGTAAAACTAGAGAGAAGGCAACTAGTTATCACCAACCACCGTCAACCCTTGGGCTACTCTTTTACCAATGAATAGCGGGATTGACCGTAACATAATAAAGTATCCACGGCTGAAAAAGCGAGCATGTTTGGTGTGACAGGGATTCGAACCTTTGACCCTCGGATTACGGGCCTTAACCACCTGGCCATACCGAGCCTGGAAGAAAGAGGGTATTGTCTTAACAGTTTGACATTCACTGCTGTAAAGAAGCTAAAAATGTTTTTGAAATTAATCATTTAATAGAATACCGAACACATTTTTCGTCTAAATTATGGTTATTACTTACAAAGAAAACGTCTTTATTAAGTGAGATAAACTGTTATGAAAATGTGTACATTTCTTGGCAAGGACATTAATATAAGTTAAGCTTATCAATCTGATGGCTTAGTTGGCAAACTTTATCAAATATCAAAGGTAATTGCGAACTAATTTTAACAGTAAAAAATTTGGTTGATATTTGTTATACCTTTTCCTAAGTCACTTTGTTTTATAAATAAATAAATAAGTGAAAACAACAGCAACAATAAAAAACATGCTCTAAATTGTGTGTAGTATTTTAAATACAATTAGTCTATGTATTTTAATTCCATGTAAAGAAGTATAAGAAGTACACATAGAAACTTTTACTGAAATAAGTGTCACAATATTATTTTTTAACACTATTTTATTAGGCAGTATGTCATTGAGATCTTATAATAGAGAAGTTATGCTGATAAAATAGGTAAAAAAGACATGCATCAGCTTATCACAGTAGGCTATGGAACAATGAAACACGTGTTGGTCTGTTGGAAATGGCTTATTAGTGTCAGGCAAATGTGTTCACAACCAACGAAATATATGTGTAACGTAAGGATGAATCAAAGTATCCTTTTAGATGCTGTTTGGTTTACATTTAACTCAGGACTCTATTGGGTGTGAAGTATTTCTTTGTTGACTGCACTTTCCAAGATGATGAAATCATTGGAATACTAATTTTGCAGTCTTGCAAATAATAACGAAGAGTGGCTGACTGATTTTGTACTGTATTTTGCGCATGCTTTTGATTCATGAGCCCAAACAAGGAACTGTATAGTCCATATTGTTAAAGTTACACTTTGAATAGGTAAGTTTGTAGAGGACATAAGAGTTTTAGTAAACATGTTTTTAAGCTTATAATAATAAACTATAAATAGTAATACTTAGGTGCAAATATCAGGATCCACTTAGTATGTGTCTGTCTCTCTGTGATTTCTATCTTTAACATAAAGAACCACTTCTTTTCTACGTGGTTTTTCGCTAGCTTGCTTTAATTAAAAGATACGCGCGCGCACACACGGATAAGACAGCTAATAACAAGATTCATATCATCAGGGTCCACTTAGTATAGTGCAAAATTCCAGACCTCTAGGTTCTTTGCTTTTGGAGCTATGGCGATCAGACATATACAGACACGAACGAAGCCAAGTACTTTAGAGTTTTTGTGGTTTGTCTTGTTTTTTATACTAGTCAGTATAAAATACTACCTTTCAAGGATACAGTGTCTGTAATGAAGTATATAGTTGCGAATAAAATTTTCATGTGCGAATTTTACTTATCGAAGAAAAGATTTTGCATATGATAAAAATACACGTATTTGTGGGATTGGATATCGGGAGTTTAAATAAAAGACATTTCATTAATGTTTTAATTCTAGAAATTAAACATCTTTCATTTAGTTCAAGGATGCTAAAAAAAATTTAAGGCAGTTTTCAAGAACTTCTAGAAATGCATTTTAAGTAGAATGTCAGTGTAAAGTGATGAAACGTCCATAGTTCAAAGAAGAATGTTAATAGGCAGTCTACCATTATAAGCTCTGAATAATTTCGAGGTAATAAGTAATGCTTTCAATGCAGTAGTCAACATAAGTAGATAGCTGTAGGCAACGACATTAAGGTTAGATATAATAAGACGATAAGAATTATTGGTCTTATAGATTATGGAGAGAAGTTAAAACCTCCTTGGGCAGGCTTAAGTACTGAAAAGTAATTTATCCGTTTGTTTGGTCCTAAAGAACTGTTTTAATTTATTATTTCAGTTCTTTGTAAACTCATGAGTATTTTTTAGATAAAAGAGTTGTGGGTAAGCTTCACTCCTTCTTTGTTTTTTATGAACCACAGAATGGGATATTGAAATCCGGTTTTTAACATTATAAGCCGACAGACATTCCTATGTACCTCTGGTGAGGAGAGACAAGCTTCAACTACGTAGCTTCTTATAAATGTTCGCACTTTTGTCTTCAAAGCTAGCAATGGTAATTATGTCAACCAAATCAATATTCTTACATTATATAACACTCAGTTAGCTGGTAATATGCATTTAAAGGAAAATGGTTGTGATTTCCATAGAGGTCATATTTTCTTGTGCATGTCTTTTGTCAGTTTCTTAAAGCCAAGTGTACACAATCAAAGTACATTTGTTTGCTTGTACAAGCAATGTTAACAGTGCTGTAATTTGGTAATGGTTTAACTAGTTCCTAAACTAAAAGTTAGTGTGTATTCAACAAACTCATATAATACCCTTGCTATAACCAATACAAGTTCTAATAAATTTCCTTTGGTTTGATTTATATTTGTTTTATATTGAGAACATTACTGGAATTCTCTTTTCTAAAGATACATACAGAGCCATGTGTCTGACAGTACAAGGTATGATGAATCACGTTTTATTTTGAAATAATAAAACGTAATACTGTAATTTATATAATTATGTCGATAAAAACAATATTAGAATATCTGCACTCATTATACACATTACAATCACTATATTATCACATGCTAAAATTCTACTGATTTTATTATCCATTAAAAGGAGTAGTTTATATTAATATCCATAATAAAAAAGTTAAATTATTACGAATGTTGACTGATTATTAATTAAACAGCGATATTCAATTTACAATATTACACATCAGAAGGAAAAATCACATTGCTTTTGTTAATAATGACTTATTAGTTCGTTAAATTATTTTATTTTAAAATTTTAATTTTTGTAAAGAAAGATTTATATTTGTCAAATATCTTTGTGAACTTTCCCTTACGTAGTTTATTTATTTGGTGAAAGAAATTTCAGTTCATATTAATTCTCAGCAGATAGCCCGATGTGGCTTTGCTATAAGAAAAACACACACAATAATATTAATTCTGATGAAAAGTGTTTAAGCACTTTTTCATTTATGAGTTGTATTTTGTAATATATTTTATAAAAGTTTATAGTAAGTCAAGAATAAATATTAAGATTATCAAGATTTGAAAACACAAGGATATAATTGTTAACTTTTACAATTCTATCACAACTTTGCTAAATTTATCCTGTAATACATTGGTTGGAATTAAAAATATTTGAAAGTTATTTTTTATATCTCGAGTACTAAACTATTTCGAAACAGACACATTCTACCCCAAAAGACACAGTTTAGTACTCGAGATACAAAAAATAACTTTCAAATATTTTTAATTCCAACCAATGTATTACAGGATAAATTTATTATTTTTTATATCTCGAGTACTAAACTATTTCGAAACAGACACATTCTACCCCACAAGAAATATATATGTTAATATATCGCCCTTTGTTTGTATAGTTATAACTATACATTGCAGTGGCGTTTTGCTATTAATTGGAATTTAAAAGTTGTTTTTTTTAAAGATAAGTTCTAAGTCTTATTGCTGAATACAGCCAGTGTTACAAATTGTGCAGATCCATAATTGTTATCGCACTGTAAGTGGGTATAATTATAATAATAATAATTTTATAATAATATATTATAATTATAACACTGTAAGTCAGCATAATGTGTGAACAATCCACAAAATTCTAATGTTGACCAGTTTTCGTCAAGCAAAACGCTATCGTTTGTTCGTATAATAACGTACAGTTTGTGAGCTTAACTCAGATCATCGCTACGTTAGAATTTATATGTAACTCAAACGAATGCGGTAAACTTACTAAATATTTTAGATAAACTGTTTATTCATACTAACACTTGAACGTTTATCATCTACCAGCTGCAACTTTGGCCTGGCAGAATTAACCGATATCTTTGAATGCGTAGAAAACTGTGAGTAACAGAGCTTTTTGAATATTTTATAATTCTATATTTTCATCAGTTTCAAGTTCACATAATTTTTTACCTGTTCGGTGTTTCATCATCTGAGTATTGTTAATATACATATCTGAATTGTATCTGTTTATAGTATGATTTTCTTGAAATAATGCTTGATCGGACATTTCCCATGTCCATATTCTTTTCAGAGAACAGTCCAGAAATGTTGCTCTTTTATGTATTGAAGTTTTTAGTATATTACAAAAAGAGATACATGTGATCACAAATAACAGTATAACGCGAATATTAAGAAACTTTTCATAATTTATTCATTTTAGTAATAGTATAAATAATTTGTACAAAAATATACATTGCCTTTGAATCTGTTTTCTTTCTTGGTAAAAAAAGCGTAAGTATTCAATATTAGAATATCCATTTTTCTATAATTTCTCAGAGAAACTTAAACGTAAAGTAACAGGTTAACACTCATGCTAAGCTTTAATGGTTTTATTATGTGTTTTGAGACTATTAATATTGATTTGTAAGTAAAAAATAAGAAAATCAAAGCAAGGAGTAGTTTTATTTTCTCTATGGTTAGATTCACTAAAATATTTATTTTATTGTGCTACTGACATTGTACAAATAACAGATTTCAACATCAATATATTTATATAACAATAATTCACGTCAAATGCTTCTAAAATATCTTATTTTTGAATATATTATAGAATTATATGGTTCAATGACTATTCAAGCATTAAGAAAAACATTTGTTTTAACATAACACTTTTACAAGATGCTACATTATATAGACATTTACTTTATGGTAGTAAAAATAATAATTATGCAAAGACATTTATAGAGACATTTACCTTCCAGTAATAACAAATACCAATAATTACACAAAGAAATATGTTTCTCAAATTTTTATTAAGGAATTTCAAATAAAAGCTATTAATAATTAATTTAACATTAAAGTTAACTAAAAACAACAACATAAGAAACCCTGAAACTTGGGTTCTTTCGAAAGTTAGAACCTTCTTTATCAGGGGCATACTTGGGGTTTAACGTTAAGTCTGAGGACTTATAGCTTTAAAAATTAGATTTCGATACTTACAACACAGGTTGGCCTTTCTACATCTTTGTGTTTTTTAATAAATAAAGAAACAGGGTGGGAAGTATGAAAACTGTGAGGAAGGTGGAGTGACAATACGACTACGCAAACTACCTTGACATCCGAATGTGTTTTGACTATCTTTCAAAATAATATTGTAGGTATGAATAATTTCCGTCGTGTAGTATGAAAGAAAACGAATGTTAGGAATAAGGAACTAAAAAATATTAGTTTATAAAATAATTTAACTTTAAAAGGAGACTCTATTGAGTATTGATAAAATAAAAAATCGATTAGCCAAAAATGTTAGGCAGAAAGAAATAAAACTGTAAAAATGAATATGGAATATTCTCGCAAAATTATAATAAGTATTAAGAAATAATAGAAAAAAATAAATAACTTACACAATGCATGAAATAGGAATAAGATATCTGTGAAACAGGTCGCTGCTTTAAAAATCCAGGTTTTTTCACAAGGTTGAGTTGCACTTACAGTAACAATTCAAGAGGAATCTCTGTCAGACTGATTTAATACCTGCTTCGATACATATGGGAATCACATCATTCATATGATGACCGGTTTGTTAGAAGTAATAGGAAGCAGAGAACTCTGTGGCAGTGTTGTTTCTAATGCAACCCTTTTTGGAGCCTAATCTTGGTAATTTAATTTTTTACACTGTATTAGAGGAATGCCTTTGTGCAAGTTACTTATTTAGTCATATTTCCCGGTAATTTTTTTCCATGAACGTGTTGGTAAAACAAAGAGCTTCATTACACAGGTGACGACTATTCCGTAGCGGATTGTAAACCACATTTGTATAAAATAGGATATATTTAAGATTTCGGCTTTTTCTATAATATCAGTAGAAAGTTGCTTTAGACGGTCATTGAATTGTAGTAAATGAAAATATATTTTCTGAATATAAGAAATGATAAGTAAAAACATATGTAATTCTATTGGGTTATTCATTACTACATTTTATAAGGATGGTATTTCATTGAATTTTGTTCATGTTTTCAACCTGTTTGTGAAATTTAGTATTGTGAAAACTGTTAACATAAGAAAAATATTCTTTGGATAATTAAGAACGTTATCCAAATGAATAATGTGACATCAATGCCTCCTTATCAAGTGTAGATTTGCTATAAGAGTTGGCTTTCTATATGCCCTTTAAATATGTTGGCATATTTAGAAACCATCTTGGTACACATTGTGGTTCTGTTAATTTGAAGAGAATTTTCGTTATTGAATTAAAATTTGTTGAAAATAAAATGAGACTGAAAAGGATTTAAAAGGTTTTGGGAATTTTTTTTTAAATTTCAATTGCTTCATCGTGTGGAATACTAGCGTAAAAAGAGGAAACTTACATTGTTCTGAAAAGCAGAAAGCTTCTCAGCGGCTATGTTTGTGTTAGAAGTTATGGTCATTGAGGAGTCTTCTCAATGTATTCTTTTTTCATACCTAAAAAGAACCAGTCATTTTATAAATATTATTGAGGAAATCAGTTGCAACGGACATTTACCTCAATACAGTCTTTGGAGTCAAAGGAAAGGAAGGTTAACAACTTGGAGAAACAATTTATATATCAGATGACTTGTTTTGGAAAAACAACTATTCTCTAATTATTTTCAAAAGACCATTTAACGATCCAAAGACAAAAGACGAAACTTCCGAAACGTCATCCTCCAGACGTAAGCTGCTTAATTAGATGTATAATCATCCATATACTTTTACAAATGCTTTTCTAATAGGAAGCTACCGCCCAGTTTACAGACAACTAAATTTAACGACCACTTTTACCAGATAGCTCTGACTTGAAAAGTATTTTGAAATCAACATTTGACGATTGGTTATCATACTCTATGGTACAGTAATTAGTGAAAAATGTTGAACATTTTAGTTTAGGATTCTAAAAGAGAAGGAATGTTAATAAAGAAAAAAATCAACTTATTATGAAGTGAGACCGAAATAACCTAGATACTGAATGCTGAGAAGGAGAGTGGGTGCCAGACTAAATAGTAAACGCTTCGAGATGTCACTAGTTCTAAAAACATAGGTATTGTATATCAGTTATCGCTAGTTTTATTGAAATATAATTATATATAAGAATAGTCTAATTGATGCAGTAAAACAAAGCTTCAATGTACGATAACGAACAATACTCGCATATAGAGATACAGTACAAAAGCTGATGCTAAATCCAGGTAATTAGTGTGTGAGATAGCTAGTCATCGAATTAGCCACCAGGTTATCTACTTAAGCTAGCTTCACTCTTTAATAAAGTTCCACCATTAACGAATGTTCATTTGGATTCACTATAAGTTTATTTTGCATTTTTGTAAGATTTTTTCTTTAAGATGGAATCTAAGTTAAAATAACAGTGCATAATGACAAATAATAAAAAATAATTTCTAACTCATCAAGTACTCAAAGCCAAGTATTAAATGTAGGAGTATTATTTACTCCTACATCGAAACAACTGGGCATAACAGTAATATAACCTGTTACAGATTGTCACACTGTATCTATAAGCAAAGGCTTAGCTAACAACAAATTGTGAATTAAAGGATTAGAGAATATTGGTTATTAGAGTTAAATAGAATCATACAGTAGAAATGAGTAAGTAAAATATGGAGTAAAACTGTTACGAGAATTAGAAGAATGTCTTGTTTTACGGTAATTTAGACATTCCAGAATAGACAGATGTTAAAAAACTGATATATTTATATCTGGGTTGCAGGTGGAGCAAAAAAAAAAAAAAAGGCTCATGATCAGTTATGGTTAACTCAAGACTTTAAGTATGTTATTAAATGGCAACTTAATAACAGAAATCAGAAGACCAGGAACGCCTAATGCTATCAAGAAACAAATAAGTATGCTATAACTTAACAAAGGGACAATTTGTCTACGTATTTGGATATATTGCAAATATTGGGTAATAGATTAAGTCGAGTTTATGTAAGAAGGTTCAAATGGATTGGAGATTCAAGAAACATTAAAACCAAAAAATAAAAAAGGTTTAATTATTAACCCAGTGATATCAGACGTTACTAGATTTGATAGAAGTAGGTACAAGAGAGAAGCAATTATATGAATGTAGGTGTTTCCAGATGAATTATTTGGTTCAAAAGAAATATAGGCATAATTGTACAAGTAAAAACAAAAGGGTACTGGAGTAAAATTAAATAGAAGGTGTTATAGGGTACTGGAGCATAAATTAAATATAAAATGTTATACTTTTACACGCTGCTTTCAGGAGTACATGGCTATAGATTGCTTTAAAGAAGAGTAAGATACGTATGAAACAAAGAAGTAAAATATTTTAACTTTGGATATAAAAGTTTATAACTCGTGAATTTCTAAATTAGCCAAGGTTGTATCAAGGTTGAGCATGATAAATAGAAATGTGTAAAGTCGATGGAAAAGGAGTAAGTATTAGCAGAAAGCGTAAGTTCAGCCGGGCCAACTGAGAGAACGAGAATTAGTTCCGGCAGTAGTTGTTAAGAGACCGAGCGTGCGTAGAGCCAATAAAATTTCTCGAGTAGTTGGTTTAAAGGTAGAGTGTATAGAATGCTGGTTATTAATTGACACATGTGCTAGATCTTCGCTATCAAGTGCAGGCATAATAAAGAAAAATCTAACATTGTTAGATAATGCATGAAAGGAAATTACAAAAAGCGTGTTAACTTCTATGACGAGTCTCTAGTGAAAAACAATAGGAAAGTATCGTGCTCAAGTAGAAGTTTGAGATTTACATTTGAACATTCATTTCGTGTCTATAAGCAGATACACCTAAAACAGACAGTATTTTAGGCCAAATTCCTCTATGAAATTATAGTACTACATAATCATTACCAAAGGAAACATCGCTTAAAAACGGAGATGTTTCGAAGGAAGAACATTTTCACACTTATGTGCAAATAGATACTCATGATAAATCAAAATCAAAATAGTTCTTCAATCAGACGTTCAATTCCACGTTTTATTAACATAATAATAAGGCTAAAGACCAGAAGTTAAAACACAATAGCACTTATATTCCCCATATAGTCGTACTGATACGACACAGGAGAGTCAGAGTAATTGAACGAGTGTTATTTCGCAAGAGTGTAGATAATTGGTAATATCGAATAAATTAACATGTCTAAGTGACGGTCTTTAGCGCTTGGCGAAGGATGCTGCTCGAAACGTCGCACAAAATAAGTGAGAAAAGGTTTACCTTTAGACGTATCAACTGGATATTTATTATCATGTATACAAGAATGATTCTAGATTTAAGTGGAATAATAAAAGTAAGGCTAATAAATACCATAAAAACTCATTAAGCCTGGCAGTAGCAGAAGGGTTAAAGTAAGCACAAAAATAATAATCAGCAGTAAACAATTGTAAAGCAAACATAAAATAAAACTAGAGAACAAGTATATACATAACAATAGACCCCTAACACTGGACAAGTATATACATAACAATAGACTCCTAACATTGGACAAGTATATACATAACAATAGACCCCTCAGATCTTAGAGAATGCAACAAACCACCCAGCCGGGAACTCTGGTAGAAAACAGTTATTAGACTAATTAAGGATCTTGAAAGAACTAATGTAATTTTAGAAGCTAAGCTATTGGATTTCAAGCAGAGTGAAAAATGTTAACTGAATTAGTAGGAACAGATGAGTGAGTTAATACACTAATGCCTGCGTAAATTAAGTGTCTGAGTGAAACACGGTGCCTATAAAATGGTTAAGTACAAATAAGAGTAAACTAGTGCTTCCTAAACATGTAGTAGTAAGTAAATACAGCTAGCGGTATACAGTAAATAACCCCAGTGTACATTAATATAAAACAGATACTTTTCGAAAGCAATCCCACGTAGGTAAGCCAATTATTACAAAAGGTAGTATTATCAAGCTTACAAGACTGAATGTTTTTGGTTATTTAGAGGGTGTAATAGTTTTGTAGTGAGTTTGGAAAACTCTTAACATTGCATGATAGATCGTGTCAAGCAAATGTGACGTGAAAATCTTCTAAATGCAATTTGTAAAGAAGAAAGTATTTGGGTTATGTTATGAGTGCAAAAGATGTAAAACAAGAAAGCTATAAGTATGTAAAAATAATACAGTACCATAATCACTGAAAGATTTTGAAACATTTTTAGAATCTGTGAAAGTTTAAAGAAGGTTTGTTTAATATTTAGCAATGCTAGTAAGACACATATATATGTATATAGAATGGAAAAAATATATAGTTTTTCAATTCACAGTTAGAAGCAAGAAATATTTAAGAATTTCATGGTTTAATTACCTAAGACACCAATTTGAGTTATCGGATTCTAATAAACAGAAATTTTAGGTTGTACAACAGAAACAGTTTTGACACAAGTAAAAACAAGATGGTACACTGTATAGTATATTAAAGTAAACAGCAGAGTAAAGCTGAGATGAATTATTCAGTGACAGGACAATAATGTTCAGCAATACTGCATAATGTTAAGATAATTCGTTGTTATTTACTTGAGTGTTAAGTATTCAATAATTTTAAATTAATTTAATTGGTCTGAGGTTATTTTAGTTTCTCGTTAATGGTCATTAGTAAGTTTTTAAAAATAAAAATGTGACGTTAATCTGTGTGTTAGCTTCAATGATGAAATTCTTTTTATTAGATGTAACAATCGTTCCAACTTTTTTTTTCCAAAGCTCAAGTGTCAGTTTTGTTCGCCAAATCAATTTCCCCATTTGATGTGACACTTAGTGTGAGGTAGCATGCATTTACACTTTAATAGGCATGAGGGATTTCAAATTGTCTGTTATTATTTGTATCCATATCTTAAACCTCAAGTACAATCAACCAAAATACATGCATAAATTTCAGTCCAAAATTATATATATTAGGACTTGTATAAGCAATGTTAAAAGATCCGACAGTAATTTTTAGCCTGAAAGATGATTTACAGTCAGAAAGTTTATAATTATATTATTATTCTTGATCAGGAAAGAAATACGTGAAGTGTAAACTTTTCACATTTTCAAAATTTGACGAAAATAGCTACTTTTTCTTGTGAACTATTTGTTAACTTTAGTAGGTGTACTGAACAAATAAAAAAGGAGAAATAAATTGGGAAATTAAAATTACATCAACCTTTGGTTATAAACAAAGTTACAGACATAGTTATATCAATCAATATATTGTATTTTAAGCTTAGTCAAAACATTTTTATGTATCTACAGATCGTGATCAATGGCACACTAAACTCATCGCCAGAATTGAACTTAACGAATCAGTGACTGAGATGCAACTCACATTCAGAAGAAGAAACGAAATAACTTTTCCCAGATTTTGCATTTATATGCTTATAGAAACAGCTAACCAAATATTGTCAAAGATGTATAATATTTCGGAGGAGGGTTTACATAACTGTATTTCACTCTGTTCGTGGTTTGATTCATGATTCTTGTGACGAAAACTCATGTAAACGTGCCATGACTTATATTTTATTATATTATGAACACTATTAAAATATTTATGCTCAGTCTGCATTCCTTATGTTTGTAAACAGAGGGTCATTACTTTAAACTTATAACATATGATAAATCACATTAGCCTTTTTGAAAATCACAGGTAATTCTGCAATTTTAATAATTTTATCTATCGGTGAACTTGCATTTATTGGAAAATTAATGAAGCTACAATAACTAATTTTGAGCTGTTGACAGGAAAAAAAGCAACCAAGTCACAACACCCAACCCACCACACTAAGGGATTAACTGTTACTTTAATAATGCACCTAAAACTTAAAATGTCCAGAATAGTTGGTGGTATCTCAAGGGTTTGCACTTCTCTCACTAGCTACAAAATCTACAGCACTACAACAGGGCTAACCTGATTCCATTGACAAACGAAAAATATTAAGTGTCATTATACTTATTATGCATTACTTTCTATAAGATTATTATAAGCAAATATTCCGCAAGTTTTGTGTTCTATTAGTGGTAATTATTCCTCACACAATCTGAAAGTGGGAAGGTTTGTTTGTTTGTTTTTTAAATTTCGCACAAAGCTACTCGAGGGCTATCTGTGCTAGCCGTCCCTAATTTAGCAGTGTAAGAGTAGAGGGAAGGCAGCTAGTCATCACCACCCACCGCCAACTCTTGGGCTATTCTTTTACCAACGAATAGTGGGATTGACCGTCACATTATAACGCTCCCACGGCTGAAAGGGCGAGCATGTTTGGCGCGACGGGGATGAGACCTCGTGACCCTCAGATTACCAGTCGCACGCCTTAACACGCTTGTCCATGACGGGCCTAGAGCGAAGAATTGGTATTGTTTACAAAGGGACCATAGCTTTAAAATGTTGGATGTTACATTTTATGTTAATTGAAATTATATACAGGATCTTATTTAATCTCTATCCACCAGTTGGATGTTTTTTCTAATCCAAAGTAAGATCATTTATTTCAGTGGAATGTTACATTTCTAAGAATTTTTTTGATTCGATCATTTTGATAGAACTGTTAGTTTACTTTAATTTGTACTTTGTAAGTAACTTTACAAATGTTTAATTTTTTTTTTGTTTAAGCTAAAAGTGGAACTTACAAGTGTAAAAATAATTTTCTACATTAATAGAGTAATGTTAATGTATATTCTGGTTCATTTGATTGTTGTTCATAAATAAAACAATATACTGCTCACGAAATTACATATTAGAAGAGACAATGTCAATAATGGAAATTAGTTCGTTAAATGACTGTGTTTTAAATTTTTCATTTCTGTCAAGAAAAAAAAATATTTGAAAAATATTTTTCAAGTATTTTATTTACTTAGTGAAGAAACAGTTTCAGATCATATTATTTTAGGCGGAAAGTCCTTACACATTTTTACATTTATTATTTATATTTTGGGTCTGAAATTATTTTCTTTGTACATATTGTATGTTGTTAAAAATCAAAGAAAAAGGTCAGATTCAATATGAGCGTTAGTCAAGTTCTGTAAAGGGTTACAAAGCGATAACATTAAAACTTATAGTGACGATCAATAAAATATTTCAGGCGAAGCTTCATTAATTGAATAACGATGACCATAACAAGACTTTTCTACGTAATTCGTCTTCTTTTCAACTGGTAGTATAAGATAGTTTGTAGATTTTATTAGTACTTTTTGTATTATAATTAGGGTGGTCTAAATTGGATGAATACTGCCTTAATTGAAGAAACAAGAATATTTTAAGCAACTAATTATGGTAAAAAATAGAATACTAGACAGATATATGAATTGAATCAATAATAAACATTGGTATTACTAGGATTCGAAATAACAAGGGTGTTGTTACTTATTATCATACATTCATTTAATTTATAACCCTATTAGACAAAGTTTGGTATGTAACATATTTGGAAGTTATTTTTTGTTGTATTTGACACTTCAATTATGTATAATGTATGGTTGTATAGCATGATGAATTGAAATTTGTTTTCAGTTATCGATAAGATTTCAGTTTATCCTGGTAAGATTTCAGTTTATCCTGGTAAGATTTTCCACTACATAAGGGTTCAGCATGACCAGGTGGTTAAGGCACGCGACTCGTAGTTTGAGGGTTGCGGATTCAAATCCCCATTACAACAAAGATGCTCGTCCTTTCAGCCGTGGGGACTTTATATTGTGACAGTCAATCCAACTTTTCGTTGGTAAAAGAGTAGCCCAAGAGTTGGAGGGTGGGTGGTGATGACTAGCTCTCTTCCCTTTAGTCTTACACTGCTAAGTTAGGAACGGCTAGCGCAGATAGCTCTCGTAAAATAGTTAAAACACACTCACAAATATATACATATATTAAAACAAAATCGTTTTTACCTAATGCAATTATTCTTTTAATCTGTTAAGGTGTAACTTTAGATTTTGAGTGTTTTATGTTAATATGGAAAACAACATTCTAAATATAAGCTAACTTTGATAATTATAAGCACGAAGAAGACTGTACAAATAGATAAACTGTATTGTATGAAATATTAATTTTACATATTCAAAGCATTTGTGTTTGGGCGTACTGTATTACTTTTGTTGTACGTGATTCTGACGAAAATGTCTAGAGTTTAATCATTTTACGTATTAAGTAATAAGAAATAGTATATTTCAGATTTGTGTAGATAATAAGTCAAATATAGTGTATAGATATGAATATGATAAATATCTACAGTTTAAAAGTTTTATCTTAACATGAAAACCGTCGATTTTAGGGCTGCATTGTAAAATAAACTACTATATGCACAAACCGTGAAGTATGCTATAACTATACCTAAGTTGTGAAAACGTAAAATATTAATGTTATGTATTCAAATACTTTATTTATTAGTGTTATTGAAGGGAAATAATGTAATTGACCTTAATGATAATAGAAAAACTAGTACTGCGTTAAGAACAATAAAGTAAATTTGTAAAACATGATGACGTTTAACAATCAACAGCACCCTCAGGCGTTTTACTCGCGCACAACATAATAAAACTTATAACTATCTCCTCCTAGCAACACACTGCAGAACTATCCATTATCTGGTGCCATTGTATAGAACTATGACATCACTTGATCTCTCGGCCTCAATGAAGATCTCTCGTACGCCTTGATTTTACCTTCCCTTTATACCCACAGGCTCCGATATCGTTTTGTCTTAATATAGATTTGTTAAATACTAATGTTGGCATATCTACAAACTAACTGGAGGAAGTTATGTAAATTCATTACTAATAAGAGGTTATTTTAGAACACAAAAAGTTGCTTTTCTTATATGTCATTGTAAAAACAACAACGCAAAAATATCTATAAAAAACTGTAAAACAAAATGTGAAACAGCGTATTTACCTGTAGCCCTCCGTAGATCCACCAAACATTCATGTCAAATTTCTATCAACCTCTATCAAGAGGGAGCAAAGATCACGGAAACACTAATAAAAATCGCAAAGTGCAAAACAGAAGTTTTGTACGTACCCCTGCATGGACCTAATGAACCTTGTAGAAAGTTTGGTAAAGATACATTCATACTCTACGAAATAGGTACATGGACATACAACGCAGTGTACTATTATATTTATATAGATTAACTACGTGCTTTGTATCTCATTCTCCATCCGTTCATACTGTATTAAACATTAATAGTGAATCTTGTTAAACCTAATTAATCACCACAAACACTTTTTTGTGTTTTAATTTGTGTGATTTGTATAACACTATAACATTATTTTATTCTGTAAAGTACTTTTAAGACTATAAAAAATACATGAAAATGATATTGCTTAAAGTCTTGTTCCTTCAGAGATTTGAATTTCTATCTAAAACTTTAGTTTCTAAGCTGGACTAGACACTCCACACCTCGACTGATAGGTTTTGAAATTTTAATTTGATAGTATATAACAGTTTGATTTGTGTTATTTTTGTGTTAATTGTAAAACTATCATGAGTTACCTTCAATATTTTTTATATACTTTACAAATGTTTATTATTTAATGACACAGCGATTGTCATACTGCGTTTGTTTCAAAACATCTCATAAAGCTACATAAGCCTTAACTATGTATAATTATATCTAATTTTGAAGTGCTAGATTAGAAGAAAGGCAACTGGTCATCAGCATCCACTGCTAACTTGTCATGTGATCGAATAGTGGGCTTTTATAGTTATTTTGAAAGCGCATCCATGGCTAAATAGTGCGTTACACGTTTATGTGACAACAGCTCCTAACTCATGAACCCTTTGATTCACAGCCAGGTATGCCAACCACGAAAGCACTACGATATCCTTTTGTAATATACTTTAAATTGACTGTCATGAATTATCATTCAGGCTCGTTAAAAACGTTGTCACATAATTTCGCAATAAAAATAATATATCTTTAAAGTGAGTGTTATGCACATCCAAAGCAATATTACTCATATCTTGCCATAACAGATGAAAACATTGTATGTAAATTACTTTCGTGTAAATACAATATAATATTCCAATAACTGTTATCAAATCACAAATGTTACTCGGTTCGATTTAAGGATGCCCCCGCTAGTACAGCGGTATGTCTCCGGATTTACAACGCTAAAATCAGGGGTTCGATTCCCCTCGGTGGGCTGAGCAGATAGCCTTTGTGGCTTTGCTAAAAGAAAACACACACACTCGATTTAAGCACAGGCTTCAAACGCTTTTTCATAACCATAACTGAATTTTATTTGGCAAATAGCATTATTTCACAAAGATTTCTTAAAATCTAATTTTCAACTTTGAAGTAATAGTATATTTTAACATATTTATTAAGCTATTTTCAACTGCTTAAGATTTATTTTTAAAGTATTAGTTAAGAGTAACATATTTTTACTTTTGATGAATATGCTGATAATTTAACCAGAACGTATCTTATTATTATTGCTTATAAAAAGACAGTTTAAATATTGCATAGTTATAAATATATTCTCTTTTTACTTTATATCCTCTTACAAAAAAGTTTCAGTACATTTCAAAAAATAAAGGTTTTAGTTGTTTGCTTCTTTTTAAGCAAAAATTGCTCAGTTGGCTCTTTATGCTGTGTCAAACGTTACAAGCCCTCAAAGTTTCAGCTGAGCCACAAATATCGTATTTGTTTCAGAATGTTCACAAAAAAGCAATACACAGCAATATATATAACATATGATATAAACAATTAATACCAAACTCGTGATCAAACACATACTTATGAGTTATTACTGAATAATTTTCCACGTCTTATATTGGAAAATAAAAAAAAAGACATATATAGTTTCTGTTGGCATATACGACTGCCATACACTTGGAAAGGTGTTGATAAATATTCTAAAATGTAGATTAATAACTTTCTAAAACCTGCTCTGTATTCTCAAGACGGCTGGTATGAGTATCAAAACTTTAATTAAAATAATGTACAGAACAACGTTTCGGTCTTCTTCAAATGACATTTCTCGTCATCACGAATCACTAAAAGCTGCTTTGTTTCTAGAACCACCAAAAGCAGGCTTGAGCTTACATTAACAGTACATTTCTTGTTTAAATATAGTTAAAACCTTCAGTAGTGATTGATATAATAGTAATAAGTTGTAGTACTGTCATTTTGAAAGACAATTAAAACAACATAACCTTATAACTATATAATACTTTGTTTTATAAAAAAAATTAGAAATGAACTTTCCGTGCTTTTGTCATGACAGTAGCTGTTAGAAAGAGGAGTTGTAAGTTTACTGTTAAAATTATTTTTTAGATACAACATTGTCTTTCAACCAATGAAAATAAATTTGGTTTTAAAGATTCCAGATGAAAAAATATTTGGAGCTTTAGTAGAAACACCTCATTTATGTTTGTTTGGAATTAAGCACAAAGCTACACAATGAGCTATATGTGTTCTGCCCACCACGGGTATAGAAACCAGAGTTCAGAGGCATATTGTTTGTCCCATTGAGTGGGCCTTATTTATGCAATAAATATGAAAATTTATTCATTAAGTTGTTTTGAAGTAAGGAATAAAAATAAAAAAAGGAAAGAAAAAAAGTGTTTAAATCAACAGTTTGAGGTGATCAGGAAATGGTAAATCTGTAAACATCCTAATCAGTCTGAAACATGCTTTCATCATAGTTATTGAAAAATACAGAAACACACGTAACATTTATTTTCAGTTATTAAAAATTCACAGTTCTCAACTGATGCTTAATATTTTTTTATTACTCTTGAAAAATAGATATTATACGATGAACAGTTCCTAGAAAACCTGGTAATGAGATCTAATGAGTGTAGTACAAAATCTGAAGATGGGAAACACGAAAATGAAATCTAATAGATGAAGAACGAAATTCTATAACTGGAACCATTAAAATCACATGTAATAGATGAGACAATAGGTTTGAAAATAGGAAGCTTGACGATCAGTTTGTCGGGTTGTGTATGATAAATGAAGATAGAAAAAGCGATAATTTGATCTAACGGGATGGTTGGAAATTTAAAGATAAGTAAAATAAATGATATGATTTAATTATTATATCATTAAAAAGTGTTGAAATCACTACAGCTTTGTAGGCAGGAAGTTTGCTTTAATTTTAAACCTTTTAATTTTCAAATAATAAACTGAATTGCAGGTAGTGATATATTTATGCTAGAGATTACTGAGATGGAAACGGAAGGACTACAGTGCAGAGCTATTTAATTGTGATAAATATTTAATGAAAATGAATTTCCATATTAAGAAATGTCTATGGCATTTAGTAATTACGAGTATAAGATATTGCTAACCTTTGAAGGAACTGGCATAAAAACTTATTTGTTGTTTTTTGTTTTTTTACACTTAGTGACCAAGAATTCTCTTCGACCAGCTGATAAATGTTGTTACATTCTGACCAACAAGTTATTAATTAAGTTTTTATTGGAAGCACCTCTGAAAACATATAAAAACACAAAATTTCATATAAGTCTCTGCACATCAAAATCGTAAATTTTGTTCTCGAAAACATTGCAGGTTTTGTAACAATTTATAAATATGATTAAAGATAGCTTTTACAGACATTATAGACAATAATAAAGACAGTGTAAAGTATTTCGAATAACCTCATTGTGTAATAGTTATAGGTAAAAAAACTAGACAACTTTCTAAAACTCACGTTTTGCAAGCAACATTTACAGAACGAAATGCCAGCCAACCATTTAAAATCATGTATATAACTTATATAACCAAAAATTATGATATTTTCTCAGTTCAGCTACACAGTAGCCTCAGATTTGGCGATAGACGGTGTTAACTAACTTTGTTTTCTCTAGTCTATTAAAACTTCAAAATTAGGGACTGCTAGCTGAGATAGTTTACCAGTAGCTCTGTGTGAAATTTACTAAAAAGACATTTATATCATAATACAATCTGACTACAAAACTATAAAACTAACTGCACAACATTGAATAACAAACATATAACCAGAAATATATTTCCAAACCAGGTATGGCTCTTCTGTTCATATATCTTTATTTTGCTTGTCGTTTTATTTATCACCTGAGGTACTTCTGTGTGTAAAAAAAATCAGTATTTTACTTATTATTTGCTTGTTGTTAACGGCAAAACTACACTATGGGCTATCTATATTTTGCCCATCGCGAATATCAAAATCTGGTTTTATATTCCATCCAAATAATATTACTTAACATTTGTATTTTCAACAATACACAGAATTTGTGGAGCTTATTAGTTAGAAATTAAAAGGCAAAACCTTTTAATTAGGGAAGCCAACATGATCGTCATGAGATTTTCATACAAAAAAAAAGATGCAAAAATTGATTACGTATGCTAGACGTTTAATTGAAAAATCACTAAATCAATCTTCATGAAAACGAGAGTGTGAAACTTACTCTGGATGTGCTTGATGACACGATAGTTATCACTGTCGAACTGTTTGTTTCATAGTGATGGGAGAAGGTGGTAATATTATAAAAAAAATTGTGATGGAAGTCTGTAAACGTCTAATATTTAAATAAGGGCAGTAGATGCAATGATGACTGGCAGAATTAAATCAAGTGTGTGGAAGGTCCTAGAATGAATGTCATAATGTCATTGCTTGTGTCAAAGTCTACGCTGATTTATCATTTAAAGAAACATTAACAACTTTTGAACACACTTTCTACACTATGTGAAGAATATCAGGATCAGTTTTAAAAGAGTTCAGAACTAAGTTCGTGTTTTTAGCAAATATTAGACTAGCAACACAATAGCAATGTTTAGCCAATATCTACTTCTAGTGAAAAGAAGTTTCGTCTCTTGAATGTGCTCCAATTTTATTCTAACTTATTAGGAGATGTAAACAAAAATTGTTGACCGTTTTGACGCATACAAAATAGACTATTTGTCATCCTTTTTAAGTGAAGATATAATTCCGCTATAGTGGTCAGATATATTAGAATCAGATATGCTTCAGAAAAGCTCGAGTAATGACCTTCCTGTTCTTGCGTACATATCGTTTTAACTTCTACTTATTGGTTGAAAATATTTGCATAGCTGTGTTCTGATCAGTTTAAAAAAAACATTTTTAAGTCGTTGTCCCATACGCACGTAGTTATTACTCTCGTTACATAACCATACCATTTGATCTGAATAGCGAACAAGTGAACGATAATTACGTTGTTTCCAACAAAAGAGAGCATCAGTTCTTAAAACTGTTAAAACCTGTATCAGGATATATTAAATAACTACAGAAAATTTGTGAATGACACTGGGGAACACTTTTTCCGTAACTTTGAGTTACATTGGATATTTTAACTGATTCTGAAGGAGTTTTAGGCGCTGATTTCAAATCTGAAATTAGTTTTTCTCTACACGCTCTAGTTTGTATGCAATTTGAGGTTAATGAAATTGTACAAATGTGAACTTGCGTAAACCATGTATAAGCATTTTCACGTCCATTTTTTGAACAGCCACCTTGATAAGTTCCCTGACAACCTGGGGGCTGTGAGTGACGAACAAGGAGAACGATTCCACCAAGACCTAAAGGTCATGGAAGAACGCTACCAAGGGCGCTGGGACAAAAGTATGATGGCTGACTACTGCTGGAGCATTAAACGAGATTGTCCAGATGAAGTGTACAAACGCAAAAGTTACAAACGCAAATTCCTACCTGAATAAAATACACAAACAAATTGATAAGCTATTCCTATAATTTCCTATAATAACGAAAGATTAAAAAATAAATAAAAATGTCAAATTGCATAAAATCTGTAGCTTGCAGACAAAAAACAACTTCAGATTTGAAATCAACACACTCAAATTGACTATATTTTTTTGTAATATTTGTTTTGGAATTTTGCACAAAGCTACTCGAGGGCTATCTGTGCTAGCCGTCCCTAATTTAGCAGTGTAAGACTAGAGGGAAGGCAGCTAGTCATCACCACCCACCGCCAACTCTTGGGCTACTCTTTTACCAATGAATGGTGGGATTGACCGTCACATTATAACGCCCCCACGGCTGGGAGGGCGAGCATGTTTGGCGCGACTCGGGCGCGAATCCGCGACCCTCAGGTTGCGAAGCGCACGCCTTAACGCGTTAGGCCATGCCAGGCCCCAAATTGACTATAGAAAGGTCTTTTTTTAAATGCAACAAAATGAGTGTTCCCCAGTGTGATCAAATAGTAAATTGATCGAGGGAAAAATAGGCTACAGGTTTTATAGTTTACAATGTACGTAAATTTGACACTATGCTAGTGGTATAAGACATACCTTTCAAACATCAACATTTTAAATCAAAATTTTCATTATTGCGTGTCGTTTTCTTAATTATATTTCAAATGAAAAATAAATCCATTTTAACGTCAGTTATAACAGGGAACATAATAGCATAATTAAGTAAGTTGTTGAAATATTTCAAACTTAGGCATTAATTATGGGTATAGTACTGGCAATATAAATAAAATAATACAGATTAATTTTAAAATAATACATTTTCATGCTAAATACATTTGAAATCATACAGTAAAAATTGTAATTATTTTAGGGCTAACGAATGAAAGTGCCTTGTGTCATATTATATATATATATTTTACTCTACGGTTTAATTTTTATACAATAAGAATGAATGTAAGAGAAACTTCTTTGTGACTATTGTACAGTATTAACTATATGCTTGTAATTGTTGTATGTTATTAAAGTTCGAAACGTTTCAGTAAAACTCAATTTTTTTATCTCCTCCCAGTGCCACAGTGGTAAGCCTGAAGCTTTATAATGTTTTGTATTTAACTACAAACAAATATTTTGATCTACGAGTGTGAATTTTTGTAGTAGAAACGTTTAATATATTTTAAAACAAAATTCAGAGTCAGAGAATCAATATCAGTAATCGATTTCTATTATGTACTTCAAATAGTCTTTGAAACAAAATTATATTTGGTATGAGTTGTTATCATTAAAGGGAGCGACGTCTGTCGGGCGAACATTTGTCCTCCATTGTATGACGTCACACTTCTGTGTAAAGGTCATGTGTTTAAAAGGTTGTTATTTGATTGACTTTTGTTGTAAGTGGCGAAAAACTGATCAGATGAGAAAGATTTAGTGTAAGGTTATAATGAAATTAGTAATATAACGTCACACATGATATAATCTATGGTAATTTTGTATCAATTTTTGGTATAAAATGTTAAGAATTGCTTATATGAGAGAAGGTGTCAGTGTGTATAGGAAATTGTTTACCAGAAACAAGTTTAAATATTATAAAACGATATTGTTTGAAGCTAATACAACACTTAAAAACTAACATAACTTAGAACTATGACATTTGTTTTATCACTGCTGTACAAATTTAACCGTTCAGAACTTTGAACATTTATTTCGCCAGATTAAAAAGTTTTCTGCCCCAACGATATTTTTATTTAATGGAATTAACTGGCATTGATTGGTTGTAGTGTCTCTATACTGCAGAATCCTTAGGAACTATATATATTTCCAGTTATTTTTAATGTTTTTACACTTAGTTGTTAATAAAATGGATGCAACAGTAAAGGGTCATGCTACTAAAAGAAAGATAAAATATTATTACGGTTAAAGCAGTTAAACATCAAATTCTAGTTTTCATTTAACATCATCTGGTACCTGATGTTTACAGCTCCAAGGTACTCTTAGCATGACTTTAAGAATGACGACATTATCTATTCTTTAGAAAGTTCTTTGGATTTGATACTTCTGAATAATATGTTTACGAAATAATGCAAGAATATTGTAGTGGTGGTTAAATAGGGGAGACCGGTTACAGATATACTACATATGCAAAAATACGATCTTTTGTCTGTTTATTTGTTTTCAATTTCACGCAAAGCTATACGAGGGCTATATGCGCCACCCGTCCCTAATGTAGCAGTGTAAGACAAGAGGGAAAGCAGCTAGCCATAATCACTCGCCGCCAACTCTTGAGCCACTCCCTTTTTCAACGAATAGTGGGATTGACAGTCATGTTAGCCTCCACGGCTGAAAGGGCGAGTATGTGTAGTGTAACAAGGATTCGAGCTCGTACCTCAGATTACGGATCTAGCGTCCTAACCACATGGCCATGCCGGGTCCGATTTCTTATCATGCCTTCACATTTTGACCTCCAATGACACAGCAGTATGTCTGCAGACTCACACCACTAAAAACCGGGTCTCGATACCCGTGGTAAACAGAGCATAGAAAGAAGCGATTGTGTAGCTTTCTTCTTAATTCCAAACAAACAAACCTTCGTGTCCTAAAGTGCAAATCTCACTCATTTTACGTGCGAGCAGTCAAAACTTTAACTGTCTTCTGCATCATAAACTTTTCGTCAAAATATGTTCGTAGGGTAGCCTTTTACCAACTGGCTTTGCTCTTTTATGGCGAAAATATAAACACTTGTAGATGAGTTCCTTTTGTCGTTGTAAAGTTTCATTGTACCTATGTATATATTTTGAAGATTTCTTTGCGTACACTAGTGCCATTTTGTAATACGATATGTATTTTCGTCTGTTTTTCATACAAGTATAATAACATTTCTAGCCCTCATGAAACGTCATCTTAGAGGGCATGTTCCCACACTTCTTTATATAAGCGCGGCTCAGCTATGCATTCAAGTATTTGACATAGAATTATTAAACTCACACACACACACACACACACACACAAACCTTGCTTCTTCTACCTTGCCATCACTGTAGTATGGAGTTACATCATATAGAAGGAACTATGTAATAATGTATAGCAGAAGAAATGAAATGAATTATAAAATAACAATTGTAAATAATAATAAATAGCTTTTACTTATGAGCAAAAAACAATTAAAATATTCTGCGACTACTCTCCTGTTTTTCGCCAACTGGGTTACCCTTATGTGCCCTGTGTTTTTATTAATTTGATTATAGGAAGGTAAGAGGGTAATTCTACTCAAAATATTTCATTCTTAATCGATAACACGGTATAAGTAAAAATAAACTTAATTATGTTTGTTCATATGAAATTATACTGCCTATTTTAATAAACATCCTGGAATATTCGTATATTTATTAAGGATGCTTATTTATGTGTAGAGTATTGATAGATGATGCATTGTGAACATTGACGAAACATTGCTTTTCTTCACTACATTTTAACTATTCTACTTTTTTTAGCCGTAATAAAGTGTTTCATAACTTTCAAATGCTGCAGTTTCTACCTTTACTAATTTATCTATTTATTTGGCTTCATTAGATATTTATACCTCCTTCTTATATTGTACGCACTCGACAGTTCAGCAGTAAGTCTGATGGCTTATGATGCTAAAAGATAGTTTCAGTAATCACGAAGGGCATAGTATAGATAGCTCACTGTGTAGCTATGAGCTTAGAAACAAAACAAACAAACATATTAAGTTATATTGGGATGAAATGGGTTCCAGGAATGCAGTTTCAGCCTATAGTGTAGTTTTAGCTATACCAGACCACAAAAAGTGAACTTCTTCTTACTGTCTGTGTTCAGATCCATAAACGGAAATCAACATGTAAGTATTATAAAACCATCTTTATTCTGTTAATCATAAGTCGCTTCATTTAGTCATGACGCAGTCTTTTGTGCGATTGAGAGTGCATATAACACGATACGTTGTTTCTAGTTAAACCCACACCACTATTGATAATAAGGTAACACATTAAAATACGTTACTGTAAGTTGCCTCATTTCAGTTCCATCTGTATCCATTTTCTAATGTGTGATGAATGGTAAAACATGGAGAAATAAAATTTAAAAAAATTACCAATATCACCAAAACTAATATCCCATATGAAACAATACTTTACACAGTTTACATGCGTCTACTCAAGAAATGTTTGAAACATTCAATATCTAGTGTGACCTCCACGGGATGTGACACACTTTTGACACCAATTTGGCACACTTGGAATCAGTCTATCGATGTTATCTTGGGGTATAACAGCTCACTCGTCTACCAGGACTTGTCGGTGTTCCTGTTCATTCAGAGGAGGGTGCTGGCGTTCACTAACACGCCTCGACAACATATCCCAATAATGTTCAATCGGATTTAAATCTGGAGACCTGGCGGGACATTCAAAAGTCTCTATTCCTTCCTCGTCAAGAACGACCATACAGATTCTGGTGACGTGGGCTCGCGCGTTAACCTGCATGAGAATGAATCTATCGCCGACAGCACCGGCAAAAGGCCTCACAATGGGTTCCGGAATTTTGTCTCTATATCGTCGTGCGTTCAGAGCACCCCTGTCGAGTATGAGTAAGTCCGTGCGGCCACCCAATCATATGCCTGCCCAAACCATTACAGAACCTCTTCCATAAGCGTCGACTTGCACAATGTTACAGGTGGAAAATCTCTCTCCTCGGCGTCTTCACACTTTCACACGTCTATCCTCACGAGACACAATGAACCTGCCCTCGTCTGTCTACAGCACGGTGGCCCATTGACGAAGTTCCTAGTCAAGGTGTTGACGAGCAAACTCCAACCTGGCTGTAAGGTGTTGCACTGTCAGGATAACGCCTCTTGCAGGCCGTCTGGCTCTAAGGCGTTCTTTGTGCAGACGATTGAGAACTGTTTGAGTCGATACACGGGTTTTAGTAGAATGCTGAAGGTCATTTCGCAGTGACTAAGCCGTAGCTAACCTGTCCCACAGAGCAGTAGTCACAATGCAGCGGTCCTCTCTGGCTGTTGTGCAGCGATGACGGTCTTCACCAAGTCTCCTGCCATAAGAGTTCGTCTCCTGGTAGCGTCGCCAAAGTCGATTGATGACGCTTGGTGCCACCCTCTTTTGGTTCTGGCCATCTTCAAGCATCTGGACCGCCCTGGCCACCTCGTTCTCTGTCAGATGGCGCCTGACTGCTTGGGTACAGAGATGAAAGTACACACTGATAAAACGAGCCGCAAAAATATTGGTGTTTGTTTCGAGAATTAATGAGGAATGCATAGCTTCTCGTAACAGCCTCATATAGGGTATCTCGAGCTGTATTCTCCTTGAGTGAGGTGAGTTTCGTTTGAGTTGCTTCAAATTCCGTTCGCAAGCTCAAAAATATATTCGTAGACAAATGGATATGTTTCTCATTCATAAATTTAGTTATGGTAAAAATTTATTGAAATATGTACTTGTTCCTTTAATTTTTTTTTGAGCAGTATATTTTTCAAAACTGATATGAAGACCATGAGAAGACTGTAATAGTATTTTACATGGTTATTCTTTATATTAAAAAGAGGCATTTTACTAGATATTTTATATACTGAAACCAGCCATCCTTGCCACTCAGAGCTGAGCAGCTTCTGTAAAACTGGCACATGTACCAAGGTGGGTACATATGCTGCTCCACTGTCCTCTTTTGTCGTATGTTTGTATCCTCTAGATATTGACTACTTGCCTTCCTTCTAGTCTATCATCGCAAAATTAGAGACGAATAGCGCAGATAACTTTCGAGTAGCATTACACAAAATTAAAAACAAATCATACTGTCACAAAATGAATTTGTAGATGTCTGTTGTTACTCATATAAAGCCTGAATGTTGATCGCTCTTTGAGCTGAAAATTAGCAGTTTTGATATCGCACAAAACCTTTCTATTGTAAAGCTGTTCTGGAGACTAAATTCAGTCATGATTAGTCCGCATGTTTGATTTACCTGTATTTATACATATCACTCAATAGTATATTATTGATGCTGAATAAAAGATTTCTTCGCTAAAAAACTGACTGCGAACGAATGGTTAGTATACCGAATTGTGAATTCGTGATCTTTGCTTACTTCTTGACACGATCCGTACTTAAGGACCGTATTTGTTTGTTTTTTGAATTTTGCTCTAACCGTCCCTAATTTAGCAGTGTAAGACTAGAGGGAAGGCAGCTTCAATCCTCTCCATCCACCGCCAACTCTTGAGCTATTCTTTTACCAACGAATAGTTGAGTTACCGTCACATTATAACGCTCTCAAGACTGAAAGTGAGAGAATGTTTGGTGTGACGAGGATTCGAACTCTTGACCCTTGGATTACGAATCGAGTGCCTTAACCACTTGGCCATGCCTGGCCTTTGGGAACCGTGAGATCCTTGTAAAAGTGATGGTCAAATCTCGTTATTCGGTCAGATTAATCTACAAGTTGGTAGTGGGCAGATTGTTTCTATGACCTGTTTCTGCTACAGAAAGTACGTTTGTTTTGTCGTATTACATAGATCAGTTTTAGTATGTTTTGATTTAGAACTTTTAAAAGCATCAAAGAATTTTGCAAATATGAACTAAATATTATACGAAAGAAAAATATGTAATATTTGTGTACAAGGAAATCCTTTCCTTAATACTGTCTTTTAGGTTTTTTATTTACATTTAATACTAGTTAAAAGAAATTGCAATGCAGTCCAAAAACATCTTCTAGAAATTTCGATTTTTTTCTGACTTAACGCTAAAACAACAGTCTGATACGGTTTACACGGTACAGGAATACACTAAAGAAATCATGCATTCATGTGACTCAAATGTATGGCAAAACATCTCCAACTGTTTAAATATACAATGTAAAAAAATATTTTAAACACAATATGAAAGACCAGAAATCTTTTAAAAATATATACACATAAAGATCCTTTAAGAAAAGAAAAAGAAAAAAAAAACAAATACAGTGTACTAAGACAAAAGTCTTGATTAAACATAATTATTTATTAAATTATCATGGTAATAACAATCTTAAGAAAATAAAGGTGAGACCAGGATTTAGGGATGCTAGACCCACACTCTAAGTATGGCAGGTTCAAATTCCTGCTGAACATGTTCGCTTTTTGAATCGGGTTGTTGGTCTATCCCGCTTTTCTTTGGTAAAAGAATAGCTGAAAAGTATTTCGTTATTAAATTAAGTACGTCTAGCGCAGATAATCCTCATGGAGTAGCTTTGCGTGAAATTAAAACAACAACAGCAATAAATTTGAAGAGCTAAAACCTGAGTAGATATACAACGGAGGGAATCATATGAAACAAGGAGAAATTATTACTCTTTTGATCCTATAACACGTGAAGTGAAAATAAGACAGTATCATAATAAAGGTAAGGAAATTAAACGAAACTCATAGCATGATAATAAGGTCAAATGACTATAATACGTATTATAAATCCTGCTTTAGTCGAAATGATAAAAACTTCAAAAAATTGATTATGATAGTTGCATATAATTTGGAGCAAAATACACATAAAATTAAAATTAAAACTTTTCAAGAATACAGCGATGATATATAACCGTCAAAAAATCTTACAAAATATCATTCAAACCAGAAATTCAATAAATAACAAAACTTGAAAGTAAATTCACAAAATATACATAATCATAAAATTAAATATGTATATATATTTATCACGTTAGAATTTAAAAAAAGCACTAATATACAAAATGTATCTATTTACCTTCAGTGTTTCTGCTGGTATAGTGAAGGTTGAAATATATATCACTCAGATCTTCAAAAGACATTCACTACTCCAATGGCATCCTAAAAATCACCTTCTGCTCAGGCCAATTTGTTTTTTGTCTCTAAAAGTTCTCTCTTGGCCTGACATAGCTTGTTAAGGGTCCTGGAATCTTTAACCTCCTGTCCTCCAGCAGTTTTATTATTTTATCATGTTCCCTGAGTCTTCACTACATAATTCTGTAAATATGTGATATACTAAGTTGCTGGCAAGAGCTCTATTGGACTATCCTGGTTCATAGTCAGCTCATCATAGTAGAAAAGCTAGATTAAACATCTCTGCGGATGATTAAAAAGCAGCAACAGTAATTGATAGCTGCTCCTGACTGTATCATTTCACTGTTTGAATTTTCTTTAGGGAACGTAGCGCTTCTAGATATCTTTTAAAAGCTACTCATTGGTTTCCTACGCAGATCCTTTGTGAATTCACTCACTTCTTTAGCTTATTTAAATCGTGGTTTCCCGTTGAAAGCACAAATTTCGTTTCTCTGAAGTCTTTTCTGTTCAATTTTCTGATGGTCAACCAACATATCATCATATTTTTGTCTTCTGAACATAATTCAAGAAAGGCAGGATTTGAAAGGTTGCTCGATTCCTTTGGCGTGTTATTTTTACCTTTTCTTGAAATTATGAGATAATTTAGAAATAAAAACTGGGATGGGATAGGCTACTTCTTTTACATAAGAGATGTAGGTACTTCAGCATTAGTAAAATTAAATAGTGGGTGAAATTCACACATAATCTTCTTTTATGGTTAAATTTTGTAAACTTATCAAGCAGTTGGTAAGGGTTAAAATGGAGGAAGTTATCATGAAATCCTTTATAATTATCTAGGGCAAAAAATTCTCAGATTTGTTCATTATGAATATGGTTGACGAAATTTCACGTAGTACTCTATGGTTAAGGCCCCCAGTGGCGCAGCGGTATGTCTGTAGACTCATATCGCTAAAATTGGGTTTAGACCACAGAGCACAGATATCACATCTTGTAGTTTTGTGCTAAACTTATAAACAAACTCCGTGGTTATAGTTGGTAAAATTCTCACAAAATCCTTCATTGGAGAAATTTTCAACCAGTCCTCCGAAATTACAGAAGGTAAAATCTTACATGGTTAGATTTATATCCAAAACATTTTTCATGGTGAATTTAATGTGATACATAAGCAGAAACTTAGAATAAAAGTAATCGATCTGATAATTGGAAAATTCTAAATCGAAAAGGATGGAAGTGAGAATTTGTTCACCAGCTCGAAAGTTCAGAATTCAGGATACGATGTTCAATAACGATACCGACACTCAAGTTATCCATTGTTGTTTTCTTCTGCAGCACTTTAATCAGATTTCTATATCAGTCTGTACTTAACCTTTTCAATCACCTTCTCACTGATATGTGGTTGAGTGATGTTCTCCTATGCTCTCCAAGGGATTTTTATTTCTATGTTTGACAATATTTCTGAATTTTGAAGTAACGTTTTAGGTAATGTTACTTTATGAGTTTTTTCACGAGTAAACATACATGTATCTATAACACATAGAGAGAGTTGGTTAGTATAATGTTTAAGTGCAGTAAGAGACTGGTTATACTGCTCAGCGGTATGTCTGCGCACTTATAAAGCTAAAATCCGGGTTTCGTACCCGTAGTGGGCAGAGCACAGATAGCCCATTGTGTAGCTTTGTGCTTAATTGAAAACAACAACAACAGTAGGAGACGAGTTGTAAAGTTATGCATATTCATACAGTATATTCAGATCAACACTCAACCTCGCCATCTGTGGGTATAAACGTTCAACATTAAAAACATTAAATGAACAATTCAACGCCGAAGATTTGAGAGAATAAAATAATAACTAATTATTGTGATTGCGTACATTTTCTACTAAATATATCAAATCGTTTATAATATAACATAGAAATATTATAAAGCGCTTTGTCTTCTCTACGATATTATTTCTTCTGTGCGTAAGTGTTCTCTGTCAATTTACACTTCACTGAACGTATTAACACAAATTTCTATACTCAGGAAACAACAATAAAACGTTGCGAAACTGGAGTATAAAAATAATAAGGGTGTAATGTGCAAAAATAGTTAACAAATTAGCTATTCAACTAAACCATAGACTAGGGTTCACAGGTCTTGACTCTTTAAGACAGAAACGAAATGAGCTCAATGAGCCAAAACTGCTTTTAGAATAACCGTGTTCATGTGAAAGACGCAGGACAGTACAGCATGCTCAAGGTAAAATAAGACACAGTACAAATGTTCCATGAAATAGTAGATAGTTCCCGTGACTCCAGCTTCGTATGGTCAGTTGGTTAAGGCACTCGAATCGTTATCTGAAGGTCGCTGGTTCGAATCCCCGTTACATTAAACATGCTTATCTTTTCAATCATGAGGGTGTCATAATGTAACGATCAACACACTATACGTTGGTAAAAGAGTAGTCCAAGAGTTCACTTGGACAATATTTTGCCATTGTGATGTGGGGTAATACTTCTGATAAATTTCAAGAGATGAGAAAGAACACTTGCAAGAACATTCAATGAGAGTAAAGGTTAGAATCATGAGATAAAGAAAACTTTAGGATAAATGTCTGTGAATCATCCTTTATCACATGTAAATAAATCTGATGAGCTCCTTTCCATTTGAAAGGCTGTAAGTATTCTGTAACTCATAGGACGAATAACTTGTATTCAGAAACAAGAAGATGTCACCTACATAAAAAGCAACCATGGCTCACAACATGTGATTTTTTTTCTCTTCATTTGGAAATACTAAACAGTTAGTGGACATCGAAAGCGACAATACGTTTTCACAAAGCGAAATATTAAAGCATTCATTACCGAATCCAGTAATTTATAAAAGAATGTGTCTCTATCTTCAAGATAATAAATTGATACTTTAAATGTAGATATAATGTATAGAAATTATTTCTACTACGAAGATCTTAATAAACAGCATCAGTACTGTTCGCTCTTTTATTTCTGATAAAATATTTTTTTTCTCTTATGATTTAAACTCCTGAAACTAAGAGTTCTATTTAAGATGTGCAGTTGCACATCTTATCGTCATATTGTAGAATTTTGAAGCAATATGACAGAATTTCAAAAGTTCATGCAGTTGCACATCTTATCGTCATATTGTAGAATTTTGAAGCAATATGACAGAATTTCAAAAGTTCATTCTGAATGATCAGGCAGAATTCAAAGTCTAAAATGTTTAGAAGGATGAAGCTTCACTAGCAGTTTCACATCAATATTACAATTCAGTTACATCATGCACAAGGTATTCTAGCGTAGTATTCACAACAGCGATTGTGATGAGAAGTACTCGTGATTTGTTTCCCAAGCTTGAGTAACAAGTTGTGTTCAGTGACGGTACAGAGTCAGTTGTTTTTAGGCTGCAAGTGCTGTCCAGTGATTTTGAAGAGACTCGGAACTTTGTGCCATCTGCGGCAAGTTAAAAGTTTCTGGACTATTCTAAACATTTATTGTATCTTTGTTATTCGTACATTTGTTTATAGGTACGCAAAGCAGTTCACATAAAACTTTAGCACAAGCTCGAATCAAAGAAATAGCATTTTTATTATTTTTTGTTCTATAGGCCTAAATTTTACCTTAGTTTTGATATCGTACGATGTTTAACTGTGTTTGCAATCACTGGTGCACAACAAAAGTAACTCTTTGATCGCACTAAAATTATTATCGAGTTGATTGTTTTCATATTATTTATTATAAGGCGTCATTGAGGTATGAGATACGTGAGAATTAGCTCTAGTTAGTTGTAGCTACTCATCTTGATCAAAAAGTAATAAGCCCAACGTTCTCTGGAAAAATTGTTTCATGAGGATTCAGTGTAATTGTGAAATCAGAGGCTTAGGTAAGCCCAAATATTTAAAGTAGCTTTCGTTTTTTTGTAAGTTAAGCCTTGTATCTACAAAGATACTGTTTTTGAAACTCTCCTAAGCTTTCGTACATTTAGCATAATGACGGTTTTTGACACAATTGTTAAAATCTTTCTTAAATTATAGTGCTTTGCTACATTGTCTATAATCATCTTGTTTGCCAACATAAGACACAGTAAGTTGAAATCACGATTTTAGGATTTGTTATACCGCCGTCATGGACATGAATTAAACGACTGAGATTGAAAACACCCCTTCTTTCTATTGAAATTAATTTTATGATAAAAGTCCAGTTTGGATTGGATATGCCCATGTCTGATATATGGATCTAAGAAAAAGCGATTTACTCTTGTCATTAAGTCATGAAGTTCTCTTGACACGACTTCTGGACCTAAATTGATGGTAGGTTAGCATCAGAACAACAGCAACTGCAAGGAATAATCTTTTAAGACCAATATGCTGTTGAAGTTTTAGCTGCGTCAAAAGTCAGAGATGATATTATACAAAAAGAAACAAATAATTGCCTTATATCAATTGGGTACACTTTCGAGCATATAAAGTTGTAGCTGACACACCGTTTAATGCATAGAGAAGACATTCAACTTCACTTATGAATTTTTTTTGCCAGGCGAAAGACGCCATAAATACAACGTTACGTTAAACACGGAATTGTACAATATTACATTCAGCTGTGGAATAAACACAAAAACTTAACAATTACATTACATGGCCGAAAGTGTGTGGACACCCGACCATCACACCCATATGTGCTTGTTGAACATCTCATTCTAGAACCATGGATATTGTTATGGAATTGGTTTCCCATTTGCTGCTATAACAGTCTCCACTCTTCTGTGAAGGCTTTTCACTAGATTTTGGAACAGCGGGGATTCGCTCCTATTCAGCCATAAGAGAATTAGTGAGGTCGGACACTCATGTCGGGCGAGAGGGCCTGGCTCGTAGTAGGCGTTCCAATTCATCTCAAAGGTGTTTGATGGGGTTAAGGTCAGGGTTCTGTGCAGGCCAGTCAAGTACTTCCACACCAACCTCGGAAAACCATGTCTTTATGGACCACGCTTTGTGCAGGGGGACATCGTTATGCTGAAACAAAAAAAAAAGGCCCCAAACTGTTAATACAAAGTTGGAAGCACACAATTCTCTAGATTGTTATTGTATGTTGTAGCTTTAAGTTTCCCCTTCACTGGAACTAAAGAGCCTAGCCCAAATTATGAAAAATAGCCCAGACCATTATTCCTCCTTCACAAAACCTTAGAGTTGGCACTATACATTCAGGCAGGTAGAGTTCTCCTGGCATTCGCTAAACTCAGATTGGTCCGTCAGACTACCAGAGGGTGAAGTGTGATTCATCACTCAAGCGAACGCATTTTTACTATTGCAGAGTCCAATGGCGGTGTGTTTTACATCACTCCAGCCGACGCTTGGCATTGCGCATGGTGATCTTAGGCTTATGTGCGGCTGCTCCACCATGGAAACCCATTTCTTGAAGCTCCCGATGAAGAGTTCTTGTGCTCACGTTGCTTCCAGAGGCAGATTGGAACTCGATAGTGAGTGTTGCAACTGTGGGCAGACGATTTTCACGCGATACGTGCTCTAGCACTCGGCGGTCCCGTTCCGTGAGCTTTTGTGGCCTACCGCTTCTTGTCTGAGCTTTTATTGCTCCTAGACGTTTCCATTTTACAATAACAGCACTTACAGCTGACTCAGCAGCTTTAACAGGGCAGAAATTTGATGAACTTGACTTGTTGGAAAGGTGGCATCCTATGACAGTAACACGTTGAAAGTCACTGAGCTCTCCAGTACAATCCATTCTACTGCCAATGTTTGTCTATGGAGATGGCATGGCTGTATGCTTGATTTTTTGCACCTAATAGCAATGGGTGTGGCTGAAATAGCCGAACTTACTAATTAGAATGAGTGTCCGCATACTTTTGGCCATGTAGTGTATGTCTCTACACTTAAAAGAAAAATGAGGCTAAGGTTCAATGGTACTGAATTAATTCAGTGAAACATGTGAAATAGCAAAGGTGAAATTCTGGGTTAAAAGGAAATAAATTAACTTTCAGTCTACCTAACATAATTTATCTTTGAATTAACCTCTGGGTTACGCTCAGGCAATTAATTAGACAGGGTTGAAATTAGATAAAACAAATAGTTGAACTAATATTTAATGATGGTTCAATAAGCTTTTGTCTTTGAGTTTTACTTCCTGAAAGGGAAATAGTTTATTGGTTATGTCGTTGTTTTGATTTCATCTTTTCTTTATTATATGCCATATGGTAGATTTTAAACTTGATTAAACATTTTACGTATACAGAACAGCCTTTTTTGCTTAGACGAGTCTTACCACTTATCTCCAATTACTTCATAGGTGTTATAGGTGTTAGAAAGATTATATTTTATGAAAGAGAAGTTTGTATTTAGAAGTTTGGTACAAGAAACTGATAATCTTTATTTACGAGCCCTGCTGCAATTAATATATTCTGTTTTTCAAAAATATCAGTTTTCATAGAAAATGGTCAAATATTTTTATTATAAATTATTTTTTATTAAATAAAACTACTTTTTAAAATTAAATGATCTTTATATTCATTAGACTGGAACCTAAATCTAATTGTGAGTTACACTTGGAAGGTAACAACGACAGCATTTAACACGTGTGTGAAGATAACGAAACATTCTTGAACAGTACAGAACAAACACATTTCGCCTTCAGCAAGCTTTATTAAACAATATATACTATTAGGTTGTCCAGCAATAAATGTTGTTTTTGAAGTGCGAAGTTTAGAAAAGTATAAACCAGTGTTGTAAAACGTGCTTTAATCAAAATGAGCATCATTTTAAACCAAGTTTTTTTGCACATGAACCTTTTGTACTGTGTCTCTGACAAAAGATGGCGCTTAATGCAGATAATTTCATTTTGACGAGATCAGAAATGTTTGTTGTTATTAGTAGCTATTTCTCACAGCCTATATTCCATTAAATAATCTTTTTTGTTAAGCTGGGATTCAAAGAAATGAATTGAACGTATTCAAATGTCTAAACTTATAAAAATAAACTATAGTAAAAATCATTACAACTTTTTCTTGAAACACTGAAACTTATACTTTCATAATGAATTATTCTTTTTAGAAGTATAACTCACATAAATATAACTTTTTAACAATATTGTATTTAATAATTATTTTCACACAATAAAAATCAAATAGGAAACTTTAAACATCAGTCTAAAACAATGAAATTATTATACCTTAATGCTTCATTATCATGATCATCCAGTTATGTTCATAATCATGATTAAGCTGTCATGTGTCTAGTAATGGTCATCATATTGTCATTCTGCTACGTTCGTCATCTTGTCATATTGCTTTATTCATCATTGTGATTGCCTCATTATGTTTATTACAATGACCATTTCGTTCTGTTAACTATCATGACCATTCTATTATACTCATAATATTGTAAATATCCTGTTAAGTTGCTTTTTATATAATGGTTTCAGTGCTGTTTATTCATTAATTATAAAAATGGTCTCATAAAAACTTAACTTATTTTGGTGGAAAAAGGAATTATGATGTTTGCTAGATACAGGTTTCACTTCTTTGTTATTAATAAAACTAAAACATGTAATAAAAGTGAACTATTTATGTTTATATATAGAAAACGATTTCACTGGTAATTATTCATTAACTGTAAAATATATTTATAGAACTTGCCAGAACGACTAAAATAATTCAATAATATATTTCAGAATATGTTTTTAAATGCACATTAATACACTAGTAAACATTTGTTTGCTGTAGTTCAGTTATCAACCAACTGATCATAAAAACACTTTTCAAACCAAAACATCGTAAACGCAAGTAAATATTCATAGTAAGGAAATTTTACTGGAGAATATAAGAGTATTACATTGGTCAATTATTGATAATGGGGAACTTGTGCACATCTGTTACGTATTTATCTTGGGTTGAAGGGAAGCTCCGAACTAACGATCTCCCAATGCGCGCTGTATTAGGTTAGGAAAGATATTAAGTTCCATTAAGAAAATAATTAACGCCTTTAAAGGTAACAACAGCACAATAGGGAGTATAAAAATATACTATAACCTTAAAAATTAAAAGCGTGTTGGAATCACTTAAACTCCATAGGTGTTAACGATACACGATTATTACTGTTAATTGTGCTATTTATCTGTAGAAAATGTGCTATGTAAAAAACAAATAAACGTATAAATGTGTTTGTAAGTTAAAACCTGGTATAACATACCCGAGGCTGTGTAGATTGCATACGGCAACTTTTCAAATAATTGCACGTTATAGAAGATCGTTAGTTTCAGAAGACGTAGGGTGAAAAGGAAAGGAGGCAAACATGATGATAACTATGAATGTAAATGTTTTTCAAGGCTAGAAAGTGGCTACGCTATTTTATTTCTGAGTGTAAATGTTTTTAAAGGTAAAAACATAGTGAATACAATTACTTTAGAAATTCAATTTTTTTTAAGGTTAAAACGTGGTGAATATTAGTCCATTTGTGATTGTAAATGATTTTACAGGTAAGAACATAGTGACTACAATTCTGTTTGTGAATGTCAAAGTTTTTGAAAGCTAAAACATGGTGACTACTACTTTGTTTGTGAGTATGAATATTTTTAAACGAAAGGATATATTGACTACAATCTTGTTTGTGAAAGTGAATGTTTTTGGAGGCTTAGACGTGATGTATACTATTTTGTGAGAATGAAACTCTTTTAAAGACAAAAATGTAGTGAGTAATATTTTGTTTGTAAATGTAAATGTTGTGGAAGGTAAGCACGTGGTGACTACTGTTCTATTTATAAATGTGAATGTTGTGAAAGGTAAGCACATGCTAATTAATGTTCTGTTTATAAATGTGAATGTTGTAAAGGTAAGCAAGTGGTGATTACTTTCCTATTTGAAGTAAGCAGGTGCCAAAAGCAAGCACTATTTGTTTTATAAAATGTGTTTTTTAAGGTTTATTAGCCCGTAACAACAAAGTTCTTGATATGACAATATAATTTAAAGACTAGTTAAGTAATAAACATATTTAAGTTCCATAGATTTTACTGATCTTCAAAAATTTATAAGAATAAATAGCTAAGGTGACCATAATTAGGGGTTTTAGGTGCTGCGTTTAGGTATAAAAAAGACACGAAAGTGGTGTGTAACAATGAGAAGTTCTACATTAAACGATGATGTTGTGTGTAGACATTATAAATGTTTAGCACTGTATCACAAACCAAAGTATTAAAGAAATGTGTTTTATTATTCATTAATTATGAAAATTGTCTCATAAAAACGTATTTAATGTTAGTGAAAAACAATGTGTTATAACTATAAGAAAGCTTCACTCAAATGTTGTTGTTTTTTCTGGATTTTCACATTGTTTTTGATTTATTTATAAAATATGCCAATCAATAAAGTTATCTCGGCTTTATGCGATTTGCCTTACCTTTAGTTTTGTGAAGAAATAAATATTCATGACTGAATAAGAAGAGATATAAAAGTTGATTGAACTCAAAGATTGGGCATGAGTTAGTGATTAGTCGAATAATAATATCACATTCCTTTCTGTCTTTTATAATATTTAGGGTAGTACAATTTCGTTGAAATAACGTTTTAGCACCAAGTTTCATTTGTTATGCAGAGTTGAATCCAAATCTCAATTTCGTCAACTCTCTCTTGTAGCAATGTTACCGATAACATCTGGTTAGCATTGGTATGGCGTGACCTGAGTCAGGCGACTGTAAGAAGTAGGAAAAGATGCCGCCCGACGAGTGTCTCCTAATGGATCGTTACATATTCATTAAATCGATAAGAAGACGGATATAACCGTCACTAGTAGCTTGAGCATTACTTATAAAGACTTCTAACCGCATCGAATAGGATTCACACTCTCGGGATTTATTTTCTATCGACCCATTTTATTAAAAAGTTGTTTTCTATACAATATTATGTTTTGTATGGAATAAAGATGTAAAAAAAATCTATTCAAACGATTTTATAGTGTGGTGTTTAACACAAACTTTAACCAAACTTGGTGTTGATATACAATAACACCTATAACATGGTGAAAAATGATATAAAATATCGAAATGTAATGTCACCGAGCTCCATATCTGTCCTTCTGTTAGCTGTCTTCAAACCTCTTACCTTTCTAAAAGAAAATCGTAACTCCATAAATTCCTTACAACTTAAACAAATTTCTATGCATGTGGCATGTTTACTTAACATTCCTTCATGTATTGTAAGCCCCAATTCAGGCATTTGTTTTCTTTTCATCTGTGTTTTGCTTCTATGAAATGATAAATTACTGTAGAACGATCAAATAGAGAGGAAAATTCTAGAATGTTCTAAAGAGAAAAAATCACAATGCTCATATGTGAGAGTTAAAGAATCTTGAAAAATTGATCGAATGTGTTTGTTTTCAAAGCGCCACACCGTGTACATGTATGTATTTATCTAGCTCTACGTTATACAACAACGGCAAGTTAGGTTCAGTTTAAGTTTTTTTCATATTTTGAATAAAGTGTATTGTAAATTTTTCACAATGAGCAACAAAACATTAGTTTTAGCTGTAAATACAGTGCTAATTTAACAGGATACTTTAGTTTTCCTTCAAACTTTCGGTACAGCTTTACCTTATCTCGGGCAACTGAAACGTTTAGGTTTGTATTTCTGTTACTCTAGAGAAGTTTAATTTATTCAGTGACATTTTATTTTAAATATAGTTTTTAAATTTGATGGAATTTAAATGATGATCGATTTAAATTTGCTGATTTTTTTATGTATTTTCTTTAACCGATATTCCTATATGTAGTTTAAAATCCTTTAAATTATTTGGACAATTTGTATTATATGTTTCCAACAGTGTAATGATACAGGTAGCAAAATGAAAAATACAGAGAGCTCTGTTCAAAGCTACGAATTCACTGGGGTAAAATATACGTTTATTTCGGACTGTTATTTAATCAGAGATCATAATGTTCATGAGGCACTGTCCTATTTAACATATACCAAATTGGGATAAATATTCACATTTTGTACACATAAACATCAAAAAGTTCTAATGACTACCACTAAAATAAATTTTGAGAGCATAAAATGAAACTGATAGTGTAGAAATAAAGTCAAGTAATTTTGTCAGAAGAGTGAGTGATCTGTAAAGTAATTGTATCCGATTAGATCATTGGAGTGACTTGATTCTGTACTTATTGACAGACTAGGACTGTATCTAACTAAATCAATGGACGTGGCTTGGCTCTGCACTTGAGAATAAAAACGAAAGACAATAAAGAAGTAAATATCTTGTAAATTACTTGTTGCAGACATGTGTACGTATTTTAAGAAAATTTGAAATGTGGAAGGAGATGGAGGACCTTTCATGCAATTTCAGGTTGCTCCAGCAACTAAACAAACAGTCGAATGTATATTCTTATCTGATTTATAAAGTAATCTTTCGAAATTTTCTTGTTAAATTTTACTTATAAATGGTGACTCATTATTGTCCTTCATATTATTGTTTTTTTTTGCGTTTTCCTAAGGCTAGTTTCTAAAATTAACTTATACGCAATATATTTCAAGCAGTGTCCGACTAAATTGTACATAAAACAGCTTCCGGTTTTTCTTTGTGTGGCCTATAATTTTCCTAAAACTTTAAATTGTTCTGAGCATAACAGAAATAAACCGTACTGATAAAATAAATGATAAAAAACAAACTTTGATAAACTTAACGAATAAATGAAAGAAACCAACTGTGCTGATAGTAACCAATACACGATAAAAATGATCTTTGATGTGCGTAGCCAATATATGATAAAAACAGACTATGCTGAGCGTCATAAATACATGATAAAAACAAATTACGCTAAACGTAATCAGTACACAACAGAAATAAACTGTGCTGAGCGTAGCTAATACATGACAGAAACATATTGCGCTAAACGTAACCAATACCTGACATTGACCAATAAGCGATAAAGAGTTATTGAGGATGAACGATAATTAAAAATGAATCAAAGTTGTGTTGTGCTTAACCAATACATGTTATTAATGTTATATTGTACTGAGCGTAATCAATAAGTGCTACTAATTTTATTTTGTACTGAGCGTAAGCAATACGTGCTATTAACTTTATATTGTGCTGAGCGTAAGCAGTACAAGATAGATGATTGAACAGCATTGAGCGTAGCCAATACATTGTAGAGACTGTGTGTTAATTGCAACCAGTACGTGATAGAGACAAACTATGTTGATTGTAACTAATACACGAAGAATACTTTTTAGTTGTGGTGACTTATTATTACATGCCAGAAACAAACTGGACTGGTGGGCTGAACGCAACGAATATATGACAGCGATTCGTTTAATTTATTTTAAGTTAATGTTCACTTTCATTCTAGTTTTTATTCAAAAATATCAAATCAGGTTACTGTTGTGACTTATAAGAAGAAATTTCAGAGCAAACATATATTTCGTTAACAAATCACGTACTGTTAATGGATGACTGTCTCTATCCTAAGAATGCTAGCGAGAGAAAACTCTTTAACAGACTTTAGGGAATTCACGAGCCTTCTATATCGAAAAGTAATTGGTAAGATATATATAAAATGTGTTGCAACAAGTATATACAAATAAGTAGTTTATGATGTTTCATTTCAAAAATTGCTTAAATGGCACATGTCTACTGGACTATTTATAACATTTTATTAAAGACTGAATAACACAAGCTTAAATTTATGTTTCTCTTGCTTGATAGGCTTGGAATGGCCAGGTGGTTAGGGGCGCTCGACTCGCAATCTTAAGGCCGTAGGTTCGAATCTCCTTCCCACCAAACATGCTCGCCCATTCAGCCGTGGGGGTGTTATAATGTGACAGTGATACCACTATTCGTTGGTAAATGAATAGCCCAAGAGTTTGCGATAGGTCATGATGACTGAATCCGCGAAAGGAAAAACTAAAATACTTTCACTGATTAGAAATAACAGTTAAGCGACTTTAAATTATTTCTCAAAACTTACTGCTTGACAAAACTAAGTACAAGTGTTTCTATATGTAAATGTGAAATTATAAATAAAATATAAATATATGAGAGGAACAAAATACAGGCGGAAATATAGAATCAAGTCAGACGTACCAATGTTCAGGTATATTTAGAACTGTTTAACAGAGGGAGGACAATCAATAGCATCATCAGCCGCCTACTCGATTACATTTAACTTGATGGTGCTATTAAATGTCTCACTTATAACGCCGCAACAGCTGAAAGAGTAGAACAGGTTAAGCAGCATATTATGACTTGCACCTAGAATCTTCTGGTCTGCAGCCAGGCACGCCTACCATTAGGTTACACGTATATATCATCATCACAAATAAATGCGTTCTAAACTAATACATTTTCAACGATTTTTAACAATAAGGTCTTAAATATTTCGAACTGTTTTGGTAGCTCTTATTAAATATATGTTTTTTTAAATAAAGTCCGTTTCTACACAAAAAGTTGTGTTTTGTAAGCTAGTTTTGTACAATGAGCACTTATTGTTGCTTTCTTTAGTTTTAGTGTAGGTAAGCGGTAAGTTTAGGGACTCACAACGTAAAAATCTGCAACAGACACGGTAGACGGGCTGATGTGGCATTCTATAAAAACAAACAAACAAACTTGCTGACAAAATAATTAAATCGTCTATTTTTTACAGAACGCTTACTGTGAACGACTGCGGCATTTCTGGTCACTTGTGGTATTCAAAGTAAATCCATTAATAAATTGTTCTAGAACGTTTCCAGTTAATTGTACGTAATGTCTATAGGTTCTTAACAGATCCCTGTTACTACAGTAAAATATATCCTGCTATTCTGTAAAAGTATGCCTTCCAACAGGAAGTCATTATAAGTTCCTTAGATCTCTGCTACTGCATTGAAATCTCTTCTGCTATTCTGTTAAAAAGCACTTTCTAACATTAACTGTGCATATTCTTTATAATTTCTTTAGTGACCTATGTTATTACACTGAAATATCTTTTGTTAAAGAACGCTTTCTAATAGTAATTATGTGTAATCTTTACATATGTTTAGTGATTTCTACTATTGCAATGAAACTTGCACTCGACTGGGATATGAACGAAAGACTTCCACATGATAGTCAAGAGTAATAACTGTTATAACATTCAATCTTTGTAATCGAATCTTAACTATTAATTGCAATTCATAATGTAAAATATCAAATCATTGTTGTTTTTTGTAATATTGTAATATATTACCCCAAACATGATAAGTTAATAATAAAAAAGAAAATCTACATTCAACTAGAATTTGAACTCGAGACTTCCGTTTGATACAAATCAGTGACCTAGTTTTAACGTAACCATTAGGGAACTGAGCGTTACATACAAAACTAGTGTTCCGAACAAACAGTAGTTTTATACATGTACGTATGTATATGTATTTTGGGTTGATATTTTCCCAAAATTTGCTCTTTGAGGCCTAGTACCGCCTGATGGTTAAGATTCTCGTTTTGCAATTTCAGGGTTGCGAGTTAGAATCTCCATCACCGAACACATTTACCTCTTTAGCCAATTACCAATTCTGTTATTCGTTAACAAAGAAATAGCCCAAGAGTTGGCAGTGGGTAGTTTTGAATAGCTGTTTCCCCTCTAGTCAATCACTGTAAAATTAGAGACGGAAACTTTAGGTATTTCCCGAGTGGTGTAGCGCTGTATCTGCGGAATTAGAATGCTAGAAACTGGGTTTGAATACGCGTTGTGGAAAGAGTATATATAACCTATTGGGTAACTTTGTGCTTAATTACAAATAAACAAGCGCAGATAGCTCGAACTGCTTTACGCGAAATTCAAAACAAATGAAACCATTACACAATGAACGTGTTCTATAGTTATTAATCAAAACAAATGAAACCATTACACAATGAACATGTGCTGTAGTTGTTAATCAAAACAAATGAAACCATTACACAATGAACATGTTCTATAGTTATTAATCAAAACAAATGAAACCATTACACAATGAACATGTACTGTAGTTATTAATCAAAACAAATGAAACCATTACACAATGAACATGTTCTATAGTTGTTGATCATACAAAGCTTGAATATTAAATCATTGTAGTTTTAATTGCTTTAAAAACTCTTCTTCTCTAAATCTGTTCGTAACACTCAGTTAAACCGTAATTTGTCTGAACAGTTGGCTTATCTGTATTTATACTTATTACTCAATAGTGTGGGCCAATGATTACACACCGCATTGTAAATCTGTGATCTGTATCTTGTTATTACCGAAATAAAATTATGATTCATCCTTGGGGATCGCGGGAGCCTTATAAAGTCAAATTCAGTTACTCTATTAGAGTAGCCTACGAGTCGTCTTTACGTATTGTTGACCAGCTGCCTTTTCTTTAGTCTACCACATAAAAATTAGTAGCAGCTACCAGATGTAGTTCTCATATTGTTTGGAGCGAAATTTGAAACAAGCAGAACCAAACTTGTTCATTGATTTAAAGTTTCTACGTCACCTTGAACTTCCTTCTGGATGAGCATTGAAATTGTTTTAAATTGATAGTAATAATTTTATAAAGTGTTGTAGGAGACATGATTTTCTTATGACTTCTATCAAGGCGAATATTAATCTTACGTGTTTTTATTATAACTGATTTCTAGTATTATCTGTAGCTATCTACAACACACACAAGTGGACAGCAAGAACATAGGATTTATAATAAAATCCAAGCATAATGATTTTAAACTTAAATAAGACAATAACAGAAATGTATATATCATAACTACATTTAACTTGGCTTCACCAAAAACCTTTGTTTCATACCAGCACTGAAAAGTTTGCTATGCTGCAAATCATAAGTTTAAAGTCTCCAAAATTTTTAGGCACATTAAAAGCTCCAAGGTACACAATTCATTTTAATCATTTACAATGAGAACTAATACACGTCAAAATTTAAAGTGTATTTCAAATTAAATTTTCAAAAGGTTGAAGAATGTAAAACATCTACCACTCACAATGTTATGCATGTTACAGTTCACCAAGGCAGCTGTGAACAAATCCTGCATTAGATTTACAAATAAAATTTTAAACGTTTATCACTCTGAAATATGTTTTCTTATGTAATTCTACAAGCCTGTCTGAAAGATAGTTCGTGATGTACATTGTCAACTTATAGATTTTGCATAGGTTTACTTTCAATAAACTCGTCTCAACTGTTGTAAAACTATCTCTCTGTTTCTCTTCAATAAATAGTTTTAACTTCCCTGCTCTTAATAAGAGTTGATAATGGCTGTCGCTGATTCGTCAAGCTATTAGTAGATATTTCATTCAGTGTTTTAACCAACGTGCTCCTTCATCAATTAAAGCTCCTTACGAACATTCTGGATAAATTTTATAATTTTGATTTTTCTGGCCTGATTTCTTTGAAAAGATCCTAGAATACTGCTTATGATGGACCGTTCCTTGTGTCACTTTACTGGGCGAAAACGGGACATTACTTCTAAAAGACCGCGTCTGAAGATATGTTATTGATCTACTCTGGTTTCTTTTCTCTGCGTGTCTTACGTTTATCTTCTTATTTTACACAAGAAGCGAATGCATGGAGATATACATATAGACTTCTGTGGTTACTTATCGTGCTAACTCGCTATTGTACTGCTCGTTAGATTCAGTCTGAAAAAAGATTTCAGAAGGTTAACATATAAAAAGGAAGGGAAAAACATTCATCCGGGTCCAAAATGTTTCTGTTTTAACGATTAAACGCCTTTAAAGTTTTATTTTTAACTGAGTGGTTCACTGGCTCGAAAGATGGTAATGTTTTAGTTAAATATTTCTATTTGAACATGCTTAAAGAAATGGATCTCTTTCGTTTGTCGAATGTCTTTAGCATTTTGAACAGATATTTAAAAATAATTGTAAGATTACCACTTTAACAGCGTCTGCGTAATGTTTAGGATCACATGTCTCAACGTCTTAAATATTCTTGATAATACATAAAGTTTGAGTTAAAATTTTAGTATTACCAGGGAAGTAAACTTTAGTTTTTAGTTTCACTATCGAGAATATCTCTTGTCTTAGGAAAGATTATTTTTAACATCAAAATGACATAGATCATGGTTAAGATTATCTAACTATTGGTTTTGTTTGTTTGTAATTAAGCTCAAAGCTACGCGATGGGCTATCTGCACTCTACTCACCACAGGTATCGAAACCCGATTTCTAGAGTTTCTAGTCCGTAAGCAAACCGTTGTGCCACTGGGGCATCCTACCTATCACTTCAAGATAACTGCTGTGCTACTGGGGCATCCTACCTATCACTTCAAGATAACCGCTGCGCCACTGGGGCATCCAACCTATCACTTCAAGATAACCGATGTGCCACTGGGGCATCCTACCTATCACTTCAAGATAACCGATGTGCCACTGGGGCATCCTACCTATTACTTCAAGATATGAACTTAATCATTTCATTGGTATTCTTGGTGGGGTTTAAAAACATACAAGATATAATCTAAGTATTTTTTAAGTATTTCTTTTGATACATATTTATTATTTGTCTCATTGTATAATTCTCGTAATAACTGAAAAATAATTAATGTTCACTTCAATAAATATTACAGGTCTCAGGTTAATAAAATACCTCCACTGAACAATAAAATAAAGACTAAACATTTTTTTAAAAAAACAATGTAGGGAATTGTTAAATTGGTCACGTTCAAGTTAAAACAACCTGTGACACGGAGAAAAGATAGGTATGAGGGAAATAATAGGAATTTTAATAATATTTTCAACTACTTTTTTTTTTAATCTGATAGTTATATAAGTAGTTGAGAGTTCTTTTTCTTGTATGATGTAATACGAAGTTATGAGCTTCTGTCAGGAGTGACTGAACGGCTAGCGTAATTAAATTTCTCCTTTCAAGAAGGAAGGCCATGTGCAAGGAATATCTTGTCATTGATGTTTGTCAAATCCCTTGTTCATGAAGGATGATATGAAATGCAGAAGGGATTTTTTTTAATGAGATTAACTGTGTGAATATTAATCACACGAATTTCAGGAAAGTAGGCAAAATTTTGATTAGAACTAACAAAGAAACAGCTTAAAGCATGCATTCACTATAATCATCTTGAATGAGTTTAATGAGGTATGTAGTATAAGGTTAACTGTGAGACCGAAACGACAAAGACCGGGAGTTTCATTAGACTGTCATTTGGAGCATTTATTACGCCTATGAACCACCAATATTTCATTTTAATGCAGCAATAGCTTGGGTATCACTGTTTATATACGTATATAATTTCATTAAAGAAAGGAACGTGATTTTTTATGATTAATACACGCAATCGAAAAAGAGCATACAAATAAAAAAAACAATGAATGAATGAATAACCTTATATCCATGAATGTTGTTTACAACGACCACTAAAACGCTAATTTCATGTAAAACTGCTGTTAGAACAATTCTCTTTCTGTACTCGATTTTAGGGTTTATAAACATGACTACTATTGAGTTAGCTTCAGAGACTGAAATTGCAAATTCAAAGACACTTCCTGTTGTATTAGCAACATTAAAAATCCGGCCGTACTTTGACATCTTCATTTCTAAATTTGAGTTATTAACAAGTCAATATTTCATAAAATCAAAGTCTAATAACATCTCTCAAAAGTCTTTAGAATAAAACATGATATTATTGTGTATATTAAATAATATTTTCAGAGTTTACTAGGTTATTCAACTGGTCATAGCGTATAATAGTTGATACATTAAAGTTATTTTGGTTTTTAATTTTACATATTACGAAGTATTTAAATGACAGATGCCAGTAGATGAAGTAATAAAACCCAAAATCATCTTAAATATTTAATGAAGAAATTCAAAACATTGAATCGTTTAATACATCTAGGAATTAAGAGACAGCGATAAAGAATAGTAAGTTCTGATAAGTGAGTTAGCTTATAATATGAGTGTTGATTTTTTCGATGTCGTGCTAACATATCTCGGCATGGCCAGGCGGTAAGGGCGCTTGACTCGTAATCTGAAGGTTGCGGGTTTGAATTATCATCACATCAAACACGTTTGCCCTTTCAAAAGTGGGAACATTTTAATGTTACGCTTAATCCCACTATTATTTGGTAAAAAAGTAGCCCAAGAGTTGACGGTGGATGGTGATAATTGGAACTGCCTTTCATCTAGTCTTATACTGCTAAATTAGGGAGGGCTAGCGCAGATAGCCATCGTGTAGCTTTGCGCGAAATTCAAAAACAAACCTACCAACCAACCAAACAAACAAATACTACATCAGTTGAATACAGTATTGTTTGCAAATGTATTAATATAACTAAATCGACATAACTATGGCATATCAATAAATCAATCATTTTCCCCAATTATGGGTTTGGTTACTATGATTCCCGATTGTTCTTTACCTGCATCGACTTTTCTAGTTCAGGCTTTTCATATTCAATTGATTATTTTGATGTAGTCGAACTAAATGTGTCTCTGTGTGTTTTTCATCTCTGTACCGTTATGTAAAGGTTGTTTACGTGGTAGAAATATTAACAGGTGTGGGGTTATTTCAGTATATTTTCAAAATGAAAATTTTGAAAATTTATTTTACGCTAGTTTCATTTTACACAAACATTGCTTATTATATTACGAACAATGGTAGGGAACACATTTCATATGTTTTCTAATGATACCGTAGTAACTACTGTTATACTTAAAAGGGGAAAAGGCTCAAATGTACTGTCTTGTCATTTAACATTCTTAGTCAAACAGACACAAAATGACACTTTTGTCGGAAGTCATCAAAATTTCATTTAGCTTTACAAGAATGTTTGTAGTTGGTTTGTTTTGAATTTTGCGCAAAGCTACACGAAGGTTGTCTGCGCTAGCTGTCCCTAATTTAGAAGTGTAAGACCAGAGGGGAAAGCAGCTAGGCGTCACCGCCCACCGCCAGCTCTTAGGCGACTCTTTTACCAATGATTGATGGGATTTATTGTAATATTATTACGTCCACACGGCTGAAAGGGCGAGAATGTTTGGTGTAACGGGGATACTTTAATTAAATAGTCAAATTTTCAGAAGTAGCCAAATGCATAATATTCTGAATATGCAAAATTAATATTTCACACAGTACAGTTTGTCTATTTGTGGTCTGGCATGGCCAGAAGGGATAAAGCGTTCGACTCGTAATCCGAGGGTCGCGGGTTCGAATCCCTGTCGCACCAAACATGCTCGCCCTTTCAGCAGTAGGGGCTTTATAATGTGACAGTCAATCCCACTATTCGTTGATAACAGAGTAGCCCAAGAGTTGGCGGTGGGTGGTAATTACTAGCAGCCTTCCCTCTAGTCTTACACAGCTAAATTAGGGACAGCTAGCGCAGATAGCCCTCGAGTAGATTTGCGCGAAATTAAAAAAACAAAACAACAAACAAAGAAACTATCTATTTGTATAGTCCTCTTCGTGCTTATAGTTATCAAAGTTGGCTTATATTTAGAATGCTGTTTTTCATATTAATATAAAACACTCAAAATCTAAAGTAGCACCTTAACAGATTAAGAGAATAATTGCGGTAGGTAAAAAGGATTTTGTTATATATGTATATTTGTGAGTGTGTTTTAAATATCTTAGAGGATAATATTTTCACGGACTCGCATGGCCAGGTGGTTAAAGTACTCGACTCATTATCGGAGGGTCGCGGGTTCGAAACAGCAATTCGAACACGCGACCTTGGATTATGAGTCGAGTGCTTTAAGTACCAGACTATGCCGTGCCGTTTAGAGTGGGCATTTGCAAGACTGAAAGTCTGAGAAAATGGTTGTTAAAAGAAAAAAAAATATTGTGATTATACCTTTTCATTCAAAGCGTTGTTGTTGTTTTGAACTAAGCACAAAGGTACATAATGGGCTATCTGTGCTCTGCCCTCCACAAATATCGAAACCCGGTTTTTAGAGTTGTAAATCCGCAGACACGCCGCCGTACCACTGGGAGCAAATTTAAACTTTGTAGAAGCATTTGTTATGGTTGACTTAGATTGGTTAAAATAGTTGTTTGTTTGTTTTTTGAACTTCGCACAAAGCTATTCGAGGGCTATCTGTGCTAGCCGTCCCTAATTTAGCAGTGTGAGAGTAGAGGGAAGGCAGCTAGTCATCACCACCCACCGCCAACTCTTGGGCTACTCTTTTACCAACGAATAGTGGGATTGATCATCACATTATAACGCCCCCACGGCTGAAAAGTCGAGCATGTTTGGCGCGACGGGGATGCGACCCCGCGACTCTCAGATTACGAGTCGCACGCCTTAACACGCTTGGCCATGCCAGGCCGGTTAAACTAGTACCTCACTGGTACAGTGGTAATTCTACGGATTTATAACGCTCAAATCACGGGTTAGAGTCTTCTCGGTGGACTCAGCCGATAGCTCCATGTGGCTTTGCTATCAGAAAACACATACACTATATATTATAATGCAAAATAAAAAAAATATAGCCGTGAGTGTTTTTATTAATTATAAGATATTAAACCCTTAACAATGTGGAAAGCAAGACAATTAGGTAATTAGAACCTCTAAAGTAAAAAAAAAATGTGAAAAGTAACCACAGGAATTATTGAAACAATGATGTATTAGTTTGCGATATTACATTTAACGCCAACGTGAGCACTAGGTATCGTTCATCTAAGCAATTGCTATAAAAGCGAAAGTTATTTCAAAGATTAAACATTTTTAAAAAAACACATATTTTATATGAATATTTTCGAAGTTCTTGCTAGAAATTCTTAATTTCTCAAATCTGTTTTTCCAGAACAATGTGCACATGGCCGAGGCACGTATAATTGGTTCTCTGCTTATTATTTGATAATTTAAGGATTCTTTCTGAGCTTTCACGAAGATTAAACGCGTTTTCCTATTAGCTTTTCCAGATTTGTAATTTCATATGGGTATACCTTGTTCTTTTCTTCCAGAACAATGGTCGGAATATGGCCCAAAAGAAATGCATTTATTAGATTACTTTTGCAAGTTTCGACCCATACTCTTTCGTACTTGTGAATTGGATCGAGAACATTTGAAGTTATCCCAAGCTAAAATGAAAGACATTCGTGACTGCAATGCTGAAGAGTGTATGTTCCGTTCTGGTGACACGGTATTAGTATTGTTACCTACTGTGGGACATTCACGCAAACTTTGTACGGTGAGGTTATTCCGAAAGTTAATGACACAGTCTGTGTTGTAGAAGCACCTGATCGTGGAAAGACTATACAGATGTGTCATATCACATTCGAGATTCATCCCAAAATATTTTAGCCGTTGAGTGTTCTTCTGATACTTATGACGTTCTCTTTGACTCAGACATTGGTAAGTTTGAAAATATTAAAGATGAATGCAACACCAGACAAAGTGTTGGGTCAATTCTAACCAAAACTGATTTAAAAACTCGATTACGTGTAGTCTTAAAAGAAAAATCAACTTGCTAGTTTATTGATTCAATATGAATGTATATTTCCGGACGTTTCTGATCAAACCAACAGTGCCGTTCATGATGTAGATGTAGGTGAAGCTTTTCCTGTGAATCAGCATTCCTACCATGTGAATCCTATTAAAGTCGTTAAAATGCGTAAAGAAATATCTTATATGCTGAAAAGTACCATTGTATAACCTAGTAAAAGTGTATCATCTTGTATCCAGTCTCCTATATCTGATGGTTTCTATAACTTTCGCAAAGTTAATGCTTTGACAAAGACAAACTCCTATCCAATTCAAAGAATGGAGAATTGTATTGCTAAAATTGGAAAAGCCAGATTATCACAAACTCTGACACACTAAAGGGCCATTGGGCTATTCCTCTAACTGACAGAGCAAAACAACTTTCTGCTTTTGTTACTCCTGATGGATTACACCAGTACAATGTAATGCCGTATAGGATGAAAAATTCTCAGACAACATTTTCACCGAAAGATGAATCAATGTCTAAACAATCTGTCAGATGTTGAAATTTATGTTGATGATATTGTGATTTTCAGTGACATCTGAGAAGAATATTAATGTGTTATACATGACGTGTTTTAGAGGCTCGAGAATGCCAATTTCACTGTAAATTTGGCAAAAAGTTAATGTTGTAAAGCCAACGCTGTTTACTTTGGTCATGTAGTAGGCCATGGCCAAGTTCCTCTAATTTAAGCCAGATTTGATTATATTGCGAGTTATCGAACTCCTATAAGGAAGAAAAATTTGGTGAGATTTTGGGAAATGGCTCATTATTACAGAAAATTTTACAAAACATCTGCTGACATCACTGTAACATTAATAAGCTTATTAAAGAAAAATGAAATGTTCAAGTGGCCTTAAACATGTCAATCTGCTTTTGAAAAGATCAAGTCTTTATTGTACACTTCGTATTGGTGGCACCTGACTGATAAGCCAAGTGCATTAGATGTTGATACTAGCGATTGTGGTTCTGGTGCTATTCTGTTACAATTAAACGACAAAAATATTGAACATCCTCTTGGTTATTTTTCAAACCTAAATTTTCATCAAGATAATTATTTTACTGTGGAAAAAGAAACATTGGTTTTAGTGTTAGCTTTAGAACATTTCAAAGTGCAAGCATCTACATCACAGCAACCTTTTGTTATTTATACTGATCGTAACCCTTTGACGTTCTTGAAACAAATGAAAAGAAAACAGAAGACTGTTAAATTGATTTTTTTTTAAATATAAGTGTATGGTTTGAAGATAATATATGATACAGCAGGTTGATGCTTGATGCACTTTCACGTGCTGTGTAATCTTTTGTTCATAAGGTTATGAATGTATTGATTGTGTTTATACTGTCATGATTGTTGAAGCTGTACAATTCTTAAGTAATGTATTATATTTAATGTATTGCTGTCGATGTATATATATAATATTTTAATTAAAAACTGCCTAATGTGAAGTTGTAATTCTGTATGACCAATTTACTATCATATCTCTATATTGATATTTGTTTAAATTAAATTTATATTTAGAAATGTACATACCTGTACAGTTAAACTTGTATTGCGAAATTCCGGCCTATTCATTAAAGTTGTAAAAAACTGTTACATGTAAGAATCAGTAATATATGTGTGTACGTAAACATTGTTGTATCGTCAATATTGTTGCTTAAACTGAAGTTTTAGGAAACTCTCCCCACGTCTATAAATGTTAACAAGGCAAAGTGCCAAGATACAGAATATATATATTATTGGTTTGCTATAGTTGGAGAACTATAAGCCTCGGAAGCTATAATAACTGTGATTAAAGTCAATTAATCGCAAACTTCAGATATTTGTTCAGGAACGTTAAAAGATTTCAAACATTACAAACCATTTAATTTCAACCGATTCACATTGGACATTGATATTTTTACGAAAACATTTTGTAACTTCAGTGGTGGAAAACTCGACCAGTGAAGAATTATTTGTTTGTTTGGAATTAAGGCACAAAGCTACTTAATGGACTATCTGTGCTCTGCCCACATCGGGTAATAAAACCCGGTTTCTAGTGGCATGAGTTCGCAAATATACCGCTGTGCCTTTGGGGGTGCAGTGAAGAAAGAACAACAAAGGGCTAGCTAGCTCCCTGTTAAATGTGTTGCATCTAAATCAACTCAATATTAATTCGCTCATCGTGAACCCTCGATAAGACATCAAGGAAGTTCCAGACCAGAATGAAGGTTCAATTTTTTATAAGTTTTTCAAACATGTATACATAGCTCATTATTTGTTCTTTTTTTAAAATTAAGCACAAAGCTAGACAACGGGCCGTCTGTGCTCTGCCCGCCATGGATATTAAAATTCGGTTTCCAACGGTGTAAGTCCGTAGACATATCGCTGTGTCACTGGAGACTATCACTATTTGTAAAAACCGTTACTGCATATTGTGTGGTTGCTTGTATATTAAAATTTGTTTGCTTAAAAAAAAAAAGAAAACTGTGTATCAATTTTTTTGGCAAGTATCATAAATTGGAATCATATCGACATTTATTTAATTTACAAATCTAAATTACAATTTAACTTAGTTTCATGCTATTTAAAATTCTAATAGTTACAGTTTATATTCATTTATATTTCACGATTTTCCTTTAATACTAAAGTTAATTTTATTTAGTCATTTTTCAAATTATCAATTTATTTCATTCATCTTGAATTTTATTTTGTGTATTTTCTTCTGCTTGTAGTTTTTCTTGTTTGTTTACTTGTATTTTCCCCAATCTTGTACAACAATTGTCAGACATTTTAAACAGTTCTTGATAGTATCACAAGATTTTTTTTTTAAATTCAAGATGGTTTCCCGGTTAATTATAAACAATGTCTCAATTCATCAGTTTTATTAGACATGAGGTCAACTTAAGAACTAAGAGGTTACGTCACGTTAGGAATTGTTCAACTCAAACATTTTAATCTTATTGTTTCTTCAACTGTTATCCCCCTTATAGCTCAAACGACTTATCATGTTTCTTTGCTCGGCATGGCCAGGTGGGTTAAGGCATTCGACTCGTAATCTGAGTGTCGCGGGTTTGAATCCCCATCATACCCAACATGCTTGCCCTTTCAGCCGTGAGGACGTTATAATGTTACGGGCAATCCCACTAATTGATAATAAGAAAATAGCCCAAGAGTTGGAGGTGATGACCAGTGCTTTCCTTTTAGTCTTACACTGTGAAATTAGGGACGGCTAGCGCAGATACACCTCGTATAGCTTTGCGCAAAATTTAAAAACAAACTTTCATTTATGTATTTCTTCCGTCATTACTAACAGTTATTAGACGTTTTATCGATATGTCAGTCTGTTTTTCGGTCATTATAAGCAGCTGCTCCTCTAACTGTCTATGTGTGCTATAATCCTGCACAACAATAACTCGGCTGATCCAAATTGTTGAAACTTATAAATATTATTCTAGCCTAATAAAGGTTACTATTTTTTAAAATTCTTTCTAATTCTATAACGCCCAAACCAGTAACAATCGTAAAACCTAATTAGTCCTGCTAGCGTACTTTCGGTCCAAAACGAAGTATTCCTTTTAATAAATCACACTTCTGCCAGCTATCTCTTCTTAGTTCATAACTATGAAAACTCACAACCAGAAAATTCAACTGCTCTTTTAAGAAGTCACAGTTACATAGTGCTTTGATTCTCAGTCAAGAACGTCTAAAACTCAAAACCGTTACACTCAAATAGACTAGTCATATCAAGTAGTAACAGCTTCACTGTAGCTCTTTCTGAATCCATAACATTTAAAAATCACAAGAAAATCCAAGTAGTTCCTTCAAGACGTCAAAGTTTACCCAGTTCTCTCTTTTCAGGTCATAAATAATCCAACTCTCTCTCTCAAAAAAAAAAAAAAATCCAAGCAGTCCATTCAAGATGTTACCAGTTGAAAGAGTGAGCATATTCGCTTATAATCATATATGTTTGTATATTTTATAACAATTTAGATCACTATTCTTAAGATGGAATACAAATACACTTAACGTTGTCACACTGGGAAATGGATGTTATATTAAAAGTCTTCATACGTAACTTGTAGAATGAATCAGGTTATGGATAACATAAAAGATTTATTAGAACAGCAAACAGTTTTATCAGACACCTGAAATTAGATGTGTGTGATTCACCATTTTTCTTATCACAACAAAACAGGACTCATCTGAGAAGATGATATGTCGCTAGTGTCTTAACGCAGTGACTGCAGTGAGTTTTTATTAATATCGGTTTATGAACAGTCCTTGCAAAATAACGTATGTTTTCCCAGTCTGCTATTCACTTTTCTTTCTGAATATCGTGTAATACATATGTTCATGCCATTCCTGTTATGAGGTGCTACAAGACATCTTTCTACCTTGACTTGTTAACTTGATTAAAACACAGTCATTTCAAGTAGTAGACGTTCCTGGAACAAAATTTCCTGCAGTCAGATAACTTTTTAATGTTCCGGATGCAGTATGTTAGGGTGCCATACTGTTTTTGCAATGTCCCTTTAGTTCGTGCCATATCTGGATAGTCGAACAGTTTGACAACCTATAACTTCTGGCACATAACAAGGTATGATTCTACACCAAGTACAGAAAAATTACCTAAACAAAGCATTGATTTGTTTGCAAAAAATATTAAAACCAATAGCACACCCTGTTATACAAAACAGGTGTTTATGTGTGGCTGAAGCGAGGAATAAAAAGAGAAATTCTATATACTTTTGTGTGTACAACTTCCTGTAGTAGTTTTTATGTATCCTGTATGATTACAGCCTTAGTATTTTATCGATGATCTTTCAGACTGCTGATTATGGGAGTTTGGTGCGCCTGAAATCACGTATGGTTCTGCAGTACTTTTATGGATTGGTTTTCCAAAGTAACCACATTTTGACTAGTTCCCTTTGAGAATCCAAGAATGTCACAGTAGTCTCTACGTTAGTCACTTTCGCATAAATAGAACAAGTATTGATAGTTATAGTAACAAATTTTTAGAGAATTTCGAATATTCCTGAGATAATTTATTACGAGTGAATTTTAAAAATAGAATGTATCTTGATATGTTTAACGTTGATTTTAAATAATGTCCGGTCAGCAAAATTTGCGATCATTTTCGTAGAGGGAAGCATATTTTTGCACAAGATCCCACTTTTTGGTCTCATGTTTTCATCTATTACATATTATAACTCCCTGGTGATTATAATTTGATCAATTGAAGTTAGAGTATGACATCTAACTTTATAATAACCGTGGGCATATTTTTTGTAAACATATGACTTTAATTACCATAACCAAAATAAAAAGTAATTGAAAAGGTATGATGAGAGCTCAATCTTTCAAAAGTTTGTACATTACTCGTGTGAAAATTATAACTATATCTAATTATTTCATTAGCAGAGAAAATAAACTAGATATGTAGGGCTGAAACAGTATGACATACCTGCAATTTCTCATTTAGGAATTAAAATATATCATGAAAAATTATATTTTCAAAGACCTTCTAGGTTATTGTTATATATCAAAATTCCACTAAAATTATTCTTCTATGTTATCATGGAAAAATAATTTCCACAAAAATACAAAATGTGTTTCTTTTGCTAATTAATGACTAAATTTGTGATGTTAATGGCACCAAAAATATAAAAAGATCACGAGCTACAACGCAAATTTTGATATTTAGAAAAAAATGTTAATATTGTCAGTGGGCCCGGCATGGCCAAGCATCTAAAGGCGTTCGACTCGTAATCCGAGGGTCGCGGGTTCGAATTCCGGTCGCACCAAACATGTCCGCCCTTTCAGCCGTGGGGGCGTTATAATGTAGCCCAAGAGTTGGCGGTGGGTGGTGATGACTAGCTCTTTTCCCTCTATTCTTACACTGCTAAATTAAAGACGGCTAGCGCAGATAGCCCTCGAGTAGCTTTGCGCGAAATTCAAAAACAATATTGTCATTATATGTTTTGATTTTGCTTTCCATCTTAACAAGTGGTTTGCTGAAGTGATGTGCTGCTCTAATATGACATAAGGTACAGTACAATGATGAAATAAAGACTGCTAGTTTAATCTTGTCATAATGGCTTGAAGGTTTGCCTTACAAAGGTTCTAATACACTTCAGCTAATGTAAATACCATTAGTAACTAGTGAGGCAAAGCACAAAGGGAGTGATTTATGTTTACTTTTCTAAATCTACTGAATGTTTGTCGCTAGTATATGCCCGGAAATATTTGGTAAAATTCAATTTCATTACCGTAGAAAACAGTACAAGCGGAAGCCGTTAACTCCCAGATGAAAGCAGCCGCTGAAACGTAAACATAGGAAATAATTGGCTTTTAGATTAGGTAATTGCAACACGGGTAAAGTATAGAATTAAAATCTGGTTTTCCAGTTTGTCTGAAACATTACTTTCCATCTTCCATTTTCAAACTATGTCATTATAAATGTATTAACAGCTATGATGTAAAAATCTTGTAATTAAATAATATTTATTTTGTTTATGCGGGGAATTTATATGAAGTTAACTTACATATGCTGTGACTTGTATAAAAGTTTCTTGGTTTTCAAGCATTATTTTAGCCAAACACGAGTCACACCTTTTGTACACATACATGAATCAACATTATTAAGAGCTCTTTCAAAATATGTTATTTATTGTTTTTAAGTGAAATATTTGATAATCATATAAGGTTTTTCTATCTCAACAACTTGACGTTTTATATTCAAGTAATTTATGTACCATGACCAATAAGAAAAACTGTCTTGGAAAAGCTGAATTTCGGTTGCAGCTTTTCTCAGGTGTATTGTGTGAACATATTTATTTTAACCAATTATTTAAAATACAAATTAACGTATTAAATATTTCAAGAAGATGGAAGAGTGGAAGAAAATAAAGCATTTGCCATATCGTTAGATACCAGCAAACATACAATCTGTTAAAGGAAAGCAATGTTTTATTTGTAATTGACACTATGAAGCCAAAGAACAACAACAAAAAACAACAACCATACTACAAAGTTTTATGAACACATGTTAATTATACGTAATATATAATAAGTACTTTTCAGTCGTTTTGCCATTTCGTATTCCTATGAGAAATTTCTTGTCTGACAATATTATTTTAAAACATGTTTAGAATTTATAGTTGAAACAGATTAGCTTACATTAAATAGTAGACCCTTGCCATTAAAGCTGAAAACTGTAGTTTCCGACAACATCAGCTCATTCCAGTTATGTTGATTAGGTGTAAAAAAATTCACAAACATCAAACTACCCTGAGCCAAAATAAGTAAGAGTTAGATTATAAATCTACCTTGAAAACTATATAAACACGTGCTTTCTTATGTGTATAAACAAAAGTTGGACGCGTGTAACAACAGTTTAAAATAACAGAAACAAAAAAAACAGAAACATTGTGTAGTTTATGGTTAATATTTGAATTAATTTCTTTGTTTGTTTGCCTTTAAACATAAACTATACAATGGACTATCTGTGTTGTTATGCTTACCACGGGTATCGAAACTTTCTTTTTAACGTTATAAACCCACATACTTACCATTATGATTATTAAACTATAGAAATTTCCATTAATTTGTTCGTAGTTAAACATACAGCTTAACACGACGAACTATCTGTTTTATGTCCACCATGGTTATCGAAACCCGGTTTCTAGTGAGAAACATCTATATTCCTTTAGCTCTTTTTAACAAGTGGAAATCCCTGTTTTTAATTAGCTTCTTACATCATGAGATTACCTTAGTATTTTATGTTTTGTATTTACCAACGTTTTCAAGTTTCTACACAGGAACTTCTTTAGGACATTTCCGAAATACAATTGTCTTCCAATAACAAAGCCTAGCAACCGCTAACAATGTTAAAAAATAATTTTTTTCCAGAATAAAAATTACCATTGTGGCAGACAAAAAACAGAATAGCTTCGAAATTGTAAGTAAATAACGACACTAAGTTTTTAAAAATAATATTTAGTTTTATTTTCTATATATGTAATAAAAAGTATATATTTTATTATTTACACTTCACATTTTTTATTCATAATCACGTCTAGCAAGTTAGAGATGAGATTGAAAAGTGAATATTATCTGAAGTTTAAGTAATCCGATGTTGAAACTTTCGTTTATACTGTGCAGTAGAATTCCAGGTAAATTAATATGATAATTTACCATGATGTACTTTTTTGTTTTTTTAATTAATGATAACAGATAATTATGCATTTCAATTTAGTATTGCATCGTTAATCAAATGCAAGTTTTATATTATCTAAGACTATTTTATATATTTTTAAATGGGCTGTTTATTTCAAAAAGCATTTAATTCAGACCATCGTGATGTATGCACGACTGTTATAAGTAGTTAGAATTAATGGTAATTATCAAGTATTTAGATCTTATGATTCTGTTTTTCAGTATGAAAGTATAGACATAAAATTACATCGGATTCTTTTATCTAATCTTACTAACAATTGTCATATACCTTAGTACTTACATATTTGTGTATAACTAACGAGTTAGTTATCACTATAAAGTATCAAATCTAGCGATACAAAAATCTCATTTTATCGCTAAGCAAATTCCCTATCTGTTTTTAGTTTTTAAGCATATAAAGTAAAAAGAAAACCACGTGAAATACATATTGATTTGTTTGTTTTGAATTTCGCGCAAAGATACTCGAGTGCTATCTGCGCTAGCCGTCCCTAATTTAACAGTGTAAGACTAAAAGGAAGGCAGCTAGTCATCACCACCCACCACCAACTCTTAGTCTACTTTTTTACCAACGAATAGTGTGATTGACCGTCACATTATAGAACTCCCACGTCTGCTTGGTGTAACGGGGATTCGAATCCGTGATTCTTGGATTACGAGGTGAGTGCCTTAACCACCTGTCCATGCCGGGCCTGAATTACATGTTGAATAGAATTAGTTAGGTGCCATGTTAAAATCTTCTACGTTTGACCAAACTACTTAGCCGTTACTTAATATCGAATTGGAATACGTCACGATATGATAATTGTATAATTCTACTTCACATAAGATTTCCAAAATGTCCTGCTCAATTTTTGTTCCACATGATGTGTGTATGTATATACATATATATATATATGTATAATTTATTTATTTATATATTTGGATAACATAAGGATAGAAAATACAGCATGTGTTATGTTCATTCGACATATGCTAGTCACTGTAGTTTGTTGACTACGGTAAGAAGGTAAGTGAAATGTTCCTATTTACTTCTTAACTATTTCAGGTAATACCAGTAAGGTGGATTGCGAATTATGGTTTTAAATTAACTTTGTCTATCAGGGTTAAGTTACAACAATATGTTTGTTTTGATTGTTTGTTTGTTAGCAAAGCCACTTCGGGCTCTCTGCTGTGTCCACCGTAAATCTGTAGATTTACCGCTGTCACAGCGGGGGACTATAACAGTATAGACCGGAAACATATTTACGTAAAAACGGCTGGTATGGATAGAGAAAGCTCTATGTAGAGAAGCGAACAACGTTTTGACCTCCTTGCATTGAAAATGCTATTAACTGTCTTTCGTAATTAGGAGATTGTCGAACGAATTCTTAATAATAATATTCTTATTGGAAACGAAACATTAAAAATTTATAATTGTCGAGAATCCACTTAGTATTTTAGTTGTTTTTTTTTTATTTCAAGATACCGGAAATATCACTCACCTGATTTGATTTTTTTTACAAATAAAAACTGCTTTCTGAGATAGCGCTAAAATACGAATTTGGAAACACCGTACGTTTGAAGCATTATTGTACTTATAAAAAATGAAAATTTCTTAGACTTTATTCACCCAGAATGAATAAAAATGAATAAAATATTAAGAAGTTATTAAAGTAAAACTGAGTTTCATTCGATATGCATTTCAATAAATGTTGGATTGTTGGTTGTCATTTATTATGTATATTTGTTTAATAGAAAAATAAAGATTTATTCTAGAACGACAAGATTCATTATAATAATCTTATATTTTCATCAGTGGTATTGTATTCTCTTTACAACAAAATAATCACTCAAAAGAGTTTCTAGAAGTAACTTCATATTCTCCATCGGTGGTATTTGGCTCTCGTTGCATTAAGGTAATTACACATAAAGCGAATACAGAAGCTTCTAGAATTAAATACAGGTTTTCTGTGAGAAGGCTCATATGATGCTAAAGTTTTGTTTATCTCATGGTTGAAAGAGCGAGCATGTTTAATGCGATAAGGAGTCGAACGCCTTAACCCACCTAGCCATCCCGGGCCGTTGTTTATTTATTCAACCATTTTTTAATATAGTCACTGATCACTGGCAAAAGCACCTTAAAACGTTGTTGCGTACACAAATCTCGCGAATATGTGGAATACCTTTCTAAACTGTTCTATAGGACACTTACTGTTTCGCTTTCACCCGTATATAATACATATTATTTGAAAGAGATGTTTATTGTAACAAAAAGTTGTCACACAGCTGCATATAACATTATGTAACACAAATTTTATTCCTGGATAGTATGTGTTATTTCTTAATTGCGTATGTTGTAAAAGTACAGAAAATGGCCATTATTCCCTTCAAACATTGCTTTTGTGACTTGGATAATGAAATTTAGAAATTAACCTATTTTCTGTGTAAAAATGGGTAAATTTGCACATTTCCATTTACATAAGGTCTGAATAAAACAACATATGAATCAACATTTACATGTATTTATACTAAAGTTATACAAAAATGAACAAAAATATTTAGAAGTGAGTAGTTTTTTGAGATTTGCGACTGTAATCACTTTCACGTATCAGCCCCCAAATATAGTGTCCCATCGTGTTTTCGTTATACGCTACCAGGTCACAAAAGCAAAGTTTGAAGAGAAAAATAGGTCTTTTTCATTTACTTTAAGTATAAGCAATCGGAAAATAACACTTTCTGCCCAGGAGCAAGAAAAAGTAAACATTTTGTTAGATAATGTAATAAACAAATGCTTACTGTTTAATTTTAATATTATTTAAAATTAGAAATTGTATAAAAGTGTAAGACAGACTAATACTTAGACATGATTAGGAAATTATACTCAACAATCTAGACATAGACTTTTAAGAATTACAATGGTTACCACGCTGTTACACACATACAGTAATTCTGCAGTTCAGAAAACCTCTGAAATACTGACGTCATTATCGTCTACACCTCAAACAAACTAAGAGGAAAGGATTGTCAACATTCCAAAGTATTCGGCATTCAAGGTCATTAATCAGTTTTATTATATACCGGTTTGTTTGTTTGTTTTGGAATTTCGCACAAAGCTACACGAGGGCTATCTGTGCTAGCCGTCCCTAATTTAGTAGTGTAAGACTAGAGGGAAGGCAGCTAGTTATCACCACCCACCGCCAACTCTTGGGCTACTCTTTTACCAACGAATAGTGGGATTGACCGTCAAATTATAACGCCCCCACGGTTGGGAGGGCGAGCATGTTTGGCGCGACGCGGATGCGAACCCGCGACTCTCAGATTACGAGTCGCACGCACGCCTTAACGCTCTTGGCCATGCCGGGCCTTATTATATACCGGATAGAAATTAAAGTTTAGAAAGATGTTTTTGGTTTTAAAGTTAGGAACAAGAAATATAGTTATGTTGTCACTGACACATAACAGTTGAAGGCAAAGTTGACCTTGTTGTTGTCTAATCTTTTATTTAAACTCAGTTTTCTAAATGCACATAAGGACCTTGTATTATAAGGCCAGTGATTAGTGTAAATTTTTTCGTAACATGAATAATACAAATCAGTGTTTCTAATATACTATTATACATACTTAACAAAACATCAGTTCCTATAATCATATATACATATACATGTATATATTTATTTAATAATGAAAACAAACTCGACATAAAAAAATGTTCACTTTACAAATAACCAAATATATTGAAATAGACTGTAAATTTCTGTAATTAAAATTTAATACAATATCTTCATCTATCTATACACAATTTATTTCATGATAAACTCTGCATACATTCAATGTTTAATATATTTTCAACAGCATTATTTATAGTGAAAAACAGTAATTTTTTATCTCTCAGCTAGCATACAATTATTGCATACTGTGCCCGAAATACTGTCAGTTTTTCAATCGGCTTAGAATAATTTTTAAAAATTACATTTTTATTCAATCCCACTTAAATGTGTAAAATGTACGAGGTTTCAGTATACACTAATTATTATATCAAATATAATGTTTTGAAGCATAATTTCTGATACCTGTGGTATATATATCTGTTTTAGCATAGTATTAGCCACCATAAGTAAAACATCAAGCATTGTCCAAACTTTACAAAACATATCATGCAATTGAAATCTGTGATTAAATTTGCTGTTCCATACAGCTTAAAATTGACATATTTCACCCTTAGATACTATCTTCAATATATGTAAGTAATATATAACCACTTATTGAGAAAAAATATAAAGTAATAGGATCAGTTCTACAAAATGACAGACAAAACAGATAATTTATTATAGTTAGCCTGACATGTTTAGGTGGTTAGGGTGCTCAACTAATAATCTACAGGTCGCGGGTTCGAATACCCTGTCATACCAAACATGCTCACTCTTTCAGCAGTAAGGACGATATAATCCTACTATTCGTTTGTAAAAGAGTAGCTCAAGAGTTAGCGTTGGATGGTGATCACTAGCTCCTTCGTTATAGTTTTACACTACAAAATTTGGGACAGCTAGTGCAGATGACTTTCATTATTATTCGAAATTTAAAACCAAACTAAAAATTTTACAGTATCTCATAATCATCAACAGGATTAACAAAGTTAATCTAATTAAGTTGAATATAAATCTTAAAAAAATCATACAATAATTAATTGTAATGTTTACTGTAAATATAACAAGCGAGAAACTTTACATCACTAGAGGAGATATTCCAATAATAATTTTCTCGTTTTTCATAATGTGATGGTCCTAAAACGTACCTCTAATTTTTTGTACATTTAAACAAAAACATTTTCTTCAGAAGTAGAATGTCCTTCCACTTGACCATATTCTGTTCGAATCCTCACTCGAAATACATTATGTCTATTTTGGATAATACCAACAACTCAGTGAAGTAGTGACTAAGGAATATTTAAATTATCAACCAAATAGCTACATAAATAAAATACATCCCCGTAAATAAAACAAATAGGCCACACATTATAATGATTAGCTTAGAGATGTTGATTCCACGACTGGACATTTAGAATATATTTTCAGAAATAACCGAGTTCATACTGTCGGCTGGAAATGTTAAATACTTTAATAAATGATTCATGTGTAGAATTGGATTTTGGTGTACTTTTCTAGCCCACCGCTAGTACAGCGGTATGTCTCCGTATTTACAACGCTAAAATCAGGGGTTCGATTCCCCTCGGTGGGCTGAGCAGATAGCCCTTTGTGGCTTTGCTATATAAAAAACAAACAAACAATGTACTTTTCTAATATGTTTTTTAATACTTTATATTTGTATCTACATTAAGTTATTCTGTTTCGTATACGTTTCTTACTATTAATGTTATAATTTTAAATGTTTATACATTTGAAATTATACTGTTTGCTGTAGATTTTGTTGGTAGTTTTTGATATTTTGGATTTCTATGTGCAGTGGAACATTGTCATTCTGTAGTTTTGTAATTCTGACACTATACTAAGAAATTGTAGAAAGAGGTTGACTGGTTGTAACTTGTGTGAAACTTGTTCCTCCAGGATTGCAGTAATTAAACTCTTCAAGGAAATACCGTTTTTCGTGTTAGGTATGCAGGTTGAAACCCCACATTAATTAAAAGTGTGAATGTTATGAATGACAGTAGTGGGAATGTACCAAGAGTAAGGTCAACCGTGTTATAGCATTTTTTAGTAATTACCTCTAATATTGATCGATTTCATAAGGTGAATTCTGAGGTTAAAGTGCAAGATCAGAGTCAAGTAAGCGACTGATTAAACAATGTTCCTACTTTAACTGATCAACGAAATTGTCTGATTTTTCTGGAAGAAGTATAAAAAGAAAAGTACGTTAAAGACTGTATTAAAGAAAATATTAATTTGAAAGAGGAACTTAAATTATGTCGTAGTGAGATACAAGAATGCAAGCAGAAGTTGGTGATTGTACATGGTCAAAATGCAATAGTTTCCCTGCCGGAAGATAATCATGTTTTGGATGTTGGTTTCTAGCTTATAGACTTATGCTGCTACTGTTGATACTAAACATAAGTTTGTTATTTCAATCAACAGATTAAAAAATATGACACAACTCACGGTAAAGATGTTGTTCGTACTGAGAACTCTGTGTACTCCACCGATGACGATGCAGAACAAAGCAGTTACGTAAGCGACGTAATGTCATTCGAGGTGTTAAAACGGATGACGGTTATGGTTGCTTGAAATCAGCTTACAGTGCTAGTAAGAGGTTATTCATTGATCGGTGTACACTAAATACAGTTTAATAAGTTTATTGAGTTATTTTTGTGTAAACATTTGAGTAAATGTTTTGAATGTTAAAACATGTGAGCAGCTTAGTTTAACAAGGATGAGTAGCTTGACGTCCTTTGACTTGGAGCTTAATTTGTTTTCTTCGTTAGCACCAAGAGTTTTTTATCTGCGACTTAACCTGCAGATGTAATTGTAGGATTTTTTTGTACCCGGTATTAATTGAAGTAAAGAGGAGTCTATCAATAAGACTGACCGTTAGCAAAAGGTTTTACTTTGATATTCGTGATGACGCGAAACCCACTTCAAGTAAAAATGTATCTCAAGAATAAACGTTATTCTCTACTTTATTTTAATAAAAGTTTAAATACCCGTACCAGCCGTCCTGAGATGCCTTTTTACTTTAATATGCTTAAACTTTCGAAGAATTAAGAATAAGACTGGTGTGTTAACTCTGTTTTTTGTGGCTTAGAAGCTGATGTCTTACTATTTCTTGAATCATTGAGTTGTGAAAAAAAAGCTCCGCCCCCATTACTAACTTGTAGTGTTGATTTGTTTCGTTAACCCTCAAAATATTGAGGTAGAATTGTTAAGTATTCTTGTGCTGAACTGAAGGAGAAAATTAATTTCAACTCCATTATTGTAATTGATCATATTAAATTGGGTAGTTTTAATATTTATGAATTTTGTACTTATTATTGTATTTAACGTCCACATTCTGGTTACTGGTCTAATTTTTTGGACACAGATGGTTTTCTCATAGCTGGTGTTCATTTTAGATGATTTTAAAGTGTTTTTTTTAAATATTTATCCAAATTATTATTGATCTAAATCCTGTGGTGCTTAAGTTAAGTAATTTGATGTCTTTTGTTAATGCTAAATCTTTTATTTATCAACCTACTAAGGTTTTAGTGTTGCTGTATCGACACTTGACAATATTTTTACTTATTGCTCTGAAGCTGTTTCTGATGTGACCTGTTGTGAGATTTAATATCATTATAAGCTGTCTTTATCCTCTGCTGTCTTTGTTATCGTTCCTCAGAAGAGGTTAATTAATGTTAGCACTCTGAAGAGTTTTCCCACGTGATGAGTAATCTTGATTGAAATTCTATTATATATTGAGAATCCGATGTTGATCTAGCGCTTCCCTTTGATGTTGATAGCTGCATTCGTTAGTTAAAGTTGATAAACTGAATAACACTAGATATACCCCTTGAATGACTTAATAACTTATGATTAGGCATTAGGTATAAGCGAAGACTTTAATAAGCATATAATAATTCTACTTATAATAAATATTAGGAGTGTGAGGTCCTTGTTAGAGGTCAAGTTGGTGATTGTTAGACAGAATGAGTGTGTGTGTGTGTTTTCTTATAGCAAAGTCACATTGGCCTATCTGATCTGCGTCCACCTAGGGGAATCGAACCCCTGATTTAGCATTGTAACACCAGGGGACAACAGAGTGCGAATTCTCATCATCGCTTACGACGATGCGTTAATAGGTAGAACTAGTTAAAGTAAAGCTAATATCACATGTAATTATAATAACTCGGATTCTTGTGTTACTGATATTAATGGCATTGCTGATACTTTAAACGATCATTTCTTTAGGCAGGGTGTTACTCCAACTACTTTAAACACCAAGATAAGCTTGCAGCCCCGTCTCCTTATTTTGCTTTTGTAACTAAAATAGAAAATCCAGCAACGATTAAGGCACACTCAAGTGCTTCGTCTACTAAATGAGATGATGTATTACCCTTAGTGGTTAAATCTACTTACGATTCTATTCTAATGTATCTTATTGACAAATTTCCTAAATTTCTTCAAATTGATGATGTCATGCCCATTTACAAGAATGGTGATAATGACCAGATGGAAAAGTGTAGAACTATTTCTATCTTTCCTTTCTTTTCTCGTATTGCTGAATGCATTTTCTATAATTGTGTCATTAAGTTTTCAGATCAATAAGGTAGCTCGCAACTTGATTTTAGTAAATATAGGTCTACTTAAAAGTGGCTATTAAGAATCACCACAAATCTTATTAAATCTTATGAGAAGGATATTTGTTCTGTTTTGTAGGTTAGATATTGCTGAATCATGTGGAAGTGTAAATTACATAGTATTGCTTTACAAATGCGCTCATTATGGCCTCCGCTGTATTATAAAATCTTATCTGATTAATTAGCATTGCTACACTATATTTATCGGCATATAGTCCCTTTTCCACAGTCTTCTTCAAGGGGTTCCTTAAGACTCAGGCGCAGCATGTCTAGGGTGTTCTGGCGAATGAATAATAATCTGAGTGTCGCGGGTTTAAATCCTCGTCCCACCAAATATGCTCAGACTTTCCATGGTAAAAGAATAGTCCATGAGTTGGCGGAGAATGGTGATGACTAGCTACTTTTCCTATAGTCTCACTGTTAAATTATGGAAGGTTAGTGCAAATGTTCTTCGTATAGCTTTTCACAAAATTCAAACTAAACCTTAAGAATCAGTCTTTTTATCCTTCTTATTTATTATTTAGATAAACAATAAATGAGATTGGTGTGTTTGATAAGGTTTTGTGTTCTTGTTCTTGATATTTTATATACATATCTACAAAAGAAAAGCTTGTTTACTGAAGTTTATTATCGTTGTTTTTGATACTTTGTCGCTGCATTAGATTAGTGCATTTAATGTAGTATTTAAATAGCTCTTTTGTTACTTTGAATTTGTCTACAATTACAATATTTTGTTTGGTGTAATTTTATGATGTTATTTATATTTAATATATATTTAAATTGAGCTGTTGGGTTAGATGTAATTATATGTAGTTAATATTTTTTATACTTTTGACTTGTATATACTTTGAATTGTTGAGTTTATTGTAATTTTCTGCTCTTGTTTTTATAAAATGGATTTGAATCGAAATGGTTATATTTTGTAGAGTCTGTGTTTTGAAGTGGTTTTGATAATGTGGATTTGTATCCAGACGAGGTTTTGGGTTTGGCATGTTTTTGCCTATTGTTATTGCTTCCGTTTTTATTTGTATCTCGATCTTCTTTGAATTATTGAGTTCGTTTTTGATAGTTAGCTTTTTTGATATTCTTGTTGATGTTTTTGTATCTAAGAGGGATTATTCTTTTTAGTATATTTTTCCCTACATTGGATTATAGCTTTTGGTGTTCCTTTTTATCCTGGATTTTGATACGTTGAATTTGCATCTACATTAGATTATAGTTGCTGGTGTTTCTTTGTGCCTTTGTTTTCACTATTTCTGAGTTGTATCTAGATAAGATTGTTGTGTTTGGTGATTTTTGGCAATCGTATTTGGTACTTTCAATTTTAATAACTTTACACTATCGTTTTGGTGTAGTACTTTTCTTGTACTTTTCATACTTTGGTTTCACAACAACATTTCCATTATTTTGTTCAAAGTGTTTGGTCACTAGTGTTTTACTGTTTTTCACTTGTGTTTTTAATAGGATTACTAAGTTAGAAGTGTTTTTCTTCTGCATTGTTGTTGATTTGTATCACTATTGGATTATTATGTTTGTTTGAGTTTTGTGCTGTGGTTTTTGATATTTCATGTTTCTAACTAGAAGTGAATTATGACTTTTGATTTAGTATTTTAGCATTGTTCTTTCTTATTTTATATTTGTATTTACTTTGGATTATTCTCTTTGACATGATTTTAATGTATTGGTTTTGATACTCATCCATTGAACGTACAATTGACCTCTGTGATTGGTGTACTTTGGTAAGATGGTTTTCGCTACTTTGAATGTGTATTTTTATTAGGTTATTCTGTTGTTTCTTACCATTATTTTAAACACTTTTAATTTGTACCTAAACTGTATTTGGCGATATTTTTTCTTTTGTTTTTGGTACTTTAGATTTTATCTTATGTTTGGATTTACGTTTTCGGTGATTCTTAGCTAGTGATTTTTGATATTTTGTACTTGTATCTACAATTGCTTTATTACATTTGGAGTAGTTTTTTTTATAATGTTTTTAGAATTGAAGTGTTATCTGTATTGGGCCACTGGCTTTGGTGTGGTTTTGTGATAATGTGTTTGATACTTGTCATTTATATCAAGTTTTTTGTACTTTGGGTTTGTATCTATATTAACTTGTTGTGTTTGGCGAAATTTTGAACACTTATGTATAATACTTTCAAATTGAATCCTGATGGGCTTATTAAAGCTGGTTAATTTTTGCCATATTTTTGATACTTTGGTTTTTATATACATCTTATTACTGTTGTTCGTGAAGTTTTACACTTTATTAGTGGTTCTTTTGTATCTATACGGGAGTATGGGTTTAGTGTGATTCATTGCCACTGTTTTTGTAGGTTATATTTATGTTAGTTTTTGCTACTATTTTCGATATTTTGGATTTATATTTATATAAAGTGTCATGTGGTTTTGTGTTACTGTATTTGATAATTTGAACTTGAATGTAGACATATTTATTTTGTTTAGTGCACTATTTTTTGCTGTTGTGTTTGATAACTTCAACTTGCATCTATGTTGGATTATTGTATTCGTTATATTGTTTTGTACTGTTTTTTATATATCTTAAATTTTATCTGGTGTGGTTATTATACTTTGGATTACTTTAATCCTATAGTTTTTGTAGGTTTTTTTTCTTTGCGTTTAGCTTTTGGATCTGCATAATTATTGTTTGATGTACTTTTGGATCTAGGCCCAGCATGGCCAAGCGTGTTAAGGCGTGCGACTCGTAATCTGAGGGTCGCGGGTTCGAATCTCTATCACACAAAACATGTTCGCCCTTTCAGCCGTGGTGGCGTTATTATGTGACACTCAATCCCACTATTCTTTGGTAAAAGAGTGGCCCAATACTTGGCGGTTGATGGTGATGACTAGCTGCTTTCCCTCTAGTCTTACATTGCAAAATTAGGGACGGATAGCGCAGATAGGTCTCGTGTAGCTTTGCGTGAGACTAAAAAACAAATAAACTTATTAGTTAGTTTCAGCGCAGGATGTACATCAGACTATCTGCTCTCTACGCACAGCTGGAAATCGAACACCAGATTTTAATGTGATAGTTCGTAAATTTACTGCAGATTAACTGTAAAATTATAATAGGCTCAGAATATTGGTAATCGTGTTTGTTTCTGTTCAGAGTGTTTAGACACGAAATAAATAATTACACAATAGTAATCGTATCAATTAAAAGTTCAACACCCCATCTGAGTCATATGGTACACATAAAAAATTGAAAAGTTAAAGTCTTTTTTTATCAGGCTTTAATAACAGAGAGTTTGTTACGCGAATTACATTAGTCCGACGGACTTGTTTGTTACATTTCTTTAGAAATTAAGTTAATTCAGAAATAATTATGTAAGGCGCCGAGCTTACAAAATTTGTCGTTTCTGTTGACATTTGTAGATGATTTCATTTAAAGCACTTGTACGTCTTAGAAAATTTATGTCATTGATTAATGTTAATAGAATGCGATCTTCCATAAAAATTGGCAAATTTGTATAACATGTAATTATAAAGATTGTTTGACGGATCAACATGATATAAAACAGTAATTTAAACTGTCCTGTAAATATGTCATGTTCATGCAGTACTGTTAACAAACTCGTTTCCTTGAAATTAACTATGGAAATAAAAAGTTCATCTACTTCAGATATTAAACAATTTTTTTTTCTTGGTTTCTTTGTAGAGTTCTGTTGTCATAACTGATTACCATAAGTACTCCGATGGTATTTGAATTCCATCACAATTAATAATGTATTATTATTTTAGGACGATAGTGTTGACTAAACAAACTTCTTATATTCCACAGCTATATGAAGCCTACTTTAATTACGCGCTTCGCTCTTCCAGTCATCACTGACGAGCACGAACTGGTCTGTTTCAGCGAGATTAACGAATCAAAGAATCGATTAGTTCCCTACAACATCTTTTATTTTCCCTAAAATTCATGTTTTGTTTGGAAATGAAATCAACAAATAAATAACCAGTTACGCAGGTAGAAGATACTTCTGTTGCTGAAAAAAACAAATAAATAGGGTTCTTACGAAAATATGCTATTAGAATTTGCAAAATAAAACAATTAACCTGTTCTGTATAGCTATTGAGGAAGGTTTTCTGTATAATATCTACCTATATACCAAAATTAACTGTGGTATTAAAATAAATCAATAGAAACAAAGATATTTCCTGATATATTTACACAGAATGTAAGAAAAATCAATCTCTGAATGGAATTTAAAACAAACAAATTTTTACCAAAGATTTTTCTTATATCCAGTTTACGTTCTCGTTTCTTGAAAGAAAACCACTTACATTTGTAACAAGGCGGTCCCGAAAAAACAACAACAGAAAGAAAAAATGAATATTGTTGAAAAATAAAAGTGATATTTTGGAAATGAAAGGTGCTTTGTTTGAGAAAATAAATAGCTGATAAGAAATATATTTGTCTGAAATATTTTACTGTCTTATCAAATGAGACTATGTTTTTAAAAATACATTTTTATTTAATATTAGTTTTTATATAAATATATTTTTCGTTGTACGGGACGTGAACGCAGAAGGAAATGTTTGACAATATGGGTCGTTCAGTTCTAATTAATTGACTTCCGTATTATAAAGTAGGAGACTATAGTTCATTAGCATATAAATATCTATAACCACAGGATGCTATGGGCTCCCAAAGTCACATCCTACTGGTTATTGTTTGCTATTGGGTAATTATGGAAATTTAACGTTTCACCACTTGAGAGGCTTCTGAAACTGCGTTGTAAAGCAGAAAACAGCACGTGCAAGTTTGGAGTATAAGACGAGGAAATGGATAATGTTGTTATTTATTACTCTGTTGAAGAGTAAGAAGGAAGAGACAAATCGGAACAGACACATAACATAACCTATTAATGACGGAATCCAAATATAGGATAGCAGAACTAACACTAAAGCATGAACATTAGAAATGTAAGATTGATCGATATATTCAAAATTCAGAACGAAACTTTTACCATTTCTCATCTTTAGTGCTTTTGTTTTAGATATATTTAAACCTCTTTCAAAACAAACTATAATATTTGCGTCTTTGTTTGCGTCGTTATTTTACACCTGGCAAACATATTTAATAAAATACAAAAATAAACATAACTTAGGACAGAACTCCTTAACTCATTTTTCCTACCAGTTAATATGAATATTCTTTGTGCATCTAACAAAATACTTATTTTTTAATTCTAACTTGACCTTTAAGTTCTACTGTCCTAAACCGTTTTCTGAAATTGTATTTCTCGTTTAACTCCTGACAACTAAATTCGAATTTAGAGGCTGAATATCTTCCAGTAAGGACATTTTGATTAAGTGAAATTTATTATGTAAGAATATAAACTACAACTATATATCTCATTAGATAGAAAAGCTTATTTCATTTATTACTCATCTCGTTTTAAACACAAATTCAGAAAATGTTTGTAAGATATAGACGTTACATTCACTTGACGTTGTTGACGGTTGTTAAGGTTCTGGTAACTTACGATATGTGGTACTCAGTGAACATGAGTAGATGATGCAATGTGATTTTCAAGCATTAATGCAAGCCGCTTAAAATCGTTTTAGAATGAAACCTGAAAAATAAAAATAGAAAATGCTCCAAATTTTAGGATGTAGAACATGATATTTATTACTCTGTGTCATATTACACCACTATAAGACAGGTAATAATCTAAATTTCATCAATGTATACCAGTGAGAAAAGTGTGAAACAGAAACTCTGTTACACTATATTTTCTTATGCCTCTACCGATAAATCTTTTAGCACAATATCAAAATCGCTAGATTTGGGATCTGGTTAGCTGAGCGTTTAGAATATATGTCTCTTGAATCTTAGGATTTATGGTCCACGTCTCGCTGCCGCAAAAACGCGCTCTGTGGTTCCCGGGAGAAGATTATATTATTCGATCAGATAAGATTAAACAAAGAGTTAGATTACTTTGTTATTTTTGTTATTTCGACTTCAGCATGCAGTAAGAAATATATATACTTACTTACTGGAAATCTGTTGTAGCCAATAAACAATGACGCATTTTAAATTATTACCAGGTTTGCTCCAGAGTAGTATCACTCACGTTTCTAAAAAATAGATTATTTATGGTTTTTGTTAAGTTTGTTTCTGCTGCTTCACTATAAGTGATTGAAATATTGCTACGAAACACTTAACTATGTAATATTAGTTTCTATATAAAACATAACTGTGAAATCTAAACACATTAGTTAAAATACAAATATTAAATGGTTTGTTTGAATTTAAGAACAAAGCTGCATAAAAAAGGGTTATATTTGCCCTACCAAAACGGATATGGAAACCCAATTTCTAGCGTTGTATTTTTACAAACATACAAGGAGGGACAGAAAATTGTACAGCCGATCAAAAGAATTAAAATCATTAGTACAGTAGCACTTATAGTAGGAATGGATCGTATACACAATACATGCAGTAAAAATTATTTACTCATGTACACCTTTAAAACCCAAATAATAAATTTTCAAAATTATTTTAAAAATTCTACTTGGGTCATAAAAGAAAACATTTACAAAACTACAAGTCAGAGAACCACTTGAGAAATTCAGTAGAGTAAATACAAAAATTCACAAACCCAAATTTCTCAATCTCATTGACTAACATTGTTGAATGCTATTAGCTTTTTAACAAACAGACTTACCATAGTTATAAGTGCATCAAATATAACAATAGCACAGGGACCATGTGATAGTGCTAACGTTAAATAATTAGTTAAAAGTATCAACCCTTAGTATACGCACACCATCACAACTCACACAACATAAATGAGTTTTGGGTACTCAGAATGTATAAAAACACACACACACACCATAAGTGAAAAGAACGCTCCATACACGCACATATACATATATACCATTATTTGTACATATCATAATATTGTAACATGCACCAACAATGATAACATACGTACATGATTTCAACATAGATGACGCAAAATATTATCACAACTTGTATTGAAAATGTGCATGAACAAGTGGAAAAGTATTTAAAAACTGAAAGTAGAGAAATGGATGTACCAAAAGAAGTGGAGAAACAAGGTATGGATGAGAATGGTGAAACACGTTTTCTTCTGTACAACATCCGATCCACAACAACTTCGTTTTTCAGTGATCATGATATTATGTAACATCTGTGTACGTACAAAAGTGTGTCTATGTTTCTTTTAACTTTATGTAGAGAGTAACGAATCCTGTCTATGTTTCTTTTAACTTTATGTAGAGAGTAACGAATCCTGTCTATGTTTCTTTTAACTTTATGTAGAGAGTAACGAATCCATAACGTTGATACACAGAAACCTCTTAAGAGTTTTATACTTGTATTTTATTCCACCTATGATTTTACACTTTCTTGATTACGAGAAACCAACTTAAAGTAAATATGTATCTCAGAACTGCTGGTATGGGTAATAACACGTTTACTAATAAAGCAGAGAACAATGTTTCGACCTTCTAAGTCATCTTCAGGTTAATAAAAGAGAGTTTGCAATTGACCGTTTCCGGTTACACGTCTTAGGAACAAGAGTATAAACGGGTACGAGAATGTAGGAGGCGTTGTTAGGTTATTAATTAGTATAGGTGTAAAGGTGTTCCTTTATATTGGTTTAATTCTGGTTTTAGTTGCTGTATAAGTAGGGCTTCTTTGATTTTGCATTTGTCGTTTGTTTATATTTGTTTCCCTACTTAGTATCTGGGTGTTTTCTATGGTTTTGTTGTGTTTGTTTGAGTTGCAGTGTTCAAAAACGTGTGAAGGTGTTTTTCATGGTCTTTAAATCTGGTTTTTATATTTTTGCTTATTTTTCCAATATAGAGGTCGTGGCAGTTGTTACATTGTATTTTATAAATAATGTTGGTGTTGTGTTTATTAGTGTAGTTTTTACATAGTATAGACCTCAGTTTTGTGCCTGGTTTTTGAATAAATTTAGTGTTTCCTGGAAGATTATTTTGTTATAGCTTTTTTCCAAAATTTTCACAGATCTCGGAAACATGTGGTATGCAGCAGTGTAAGGTTTGTTTTTTTTGTATCTTGGGATTTATTATTGTTTATTTGTTTGTTGTTGATTGTGTTGTTGATTTAGGTGTGTGTGCGTATAATTTGTCAACGTTTTTTGAAGGAAATTTGTTGACGTTAATCAAGTGTTATTTTATTTTGTTGATTTCATCATTAATTTTATCGGGTGAGCATAGTTTTGTGGCTATGTTTATTTGATTTCTTAATGTGTTAAGTTTTTTTTTATGTGCTGAGTTCCAGGGAGTATATAGTCCACTATGGGTGATTTTTCTGTAGATTTCTGTTTTGATTTGTATATCGGTTCTTGAGATCTTGAGGTTAAGAAATGCTATTTGGTTAATTTTTTCCTGTTCACAGGTGAACTTAATGTTGGGGTATATAGATCAAGTTAATGCGGTTGAAGAACTAAGTTTGTGTTGGTTGACGTGAATCCAGCAATTGTATCATCAGCATACCTGTGGTAGTATAGTGGTTGATGTAAGGCTCAATTAATCGCTTGAGATTCATTCTATGTCATAAAAATGTTAGCTAGAACTCGTGACACGGGATTCCCCATACGTAGGCCATTTATTTGCAAGTAGGTTTGGTTATTCCACCTATATAGCTAATGTAAGAAACCATGTTGCTTTCCATGCAGTTGCAAAAGGAGAGACAAACTGTAAAGAAGATATAAACATACATTGTTATGGGTCAATATGAATGTCTAATTCTTTTGGTGTCGTGAACAGACTTTACAGTACGTATACTGCCTCCAATAACTCAATTGACAGAAATGCTTACTCAGTGTGTAGCATGAGCAAAATGTTGGACACGCCCGTCTGTGAGGTTGTGTAGGGGAAGTTTTATTACACCATGTTCACTCCTACCTTGTTTCTTTCTTCACATTTGTTTCCACTTTATAACAAAATTAGTTTCTCCACATTCGTACTTCCTCTTCAGTTTCACGTTTGCTTTGTATTTTTTATTGACATTTTAAGGGAAATACACCGAATTAAACTTGAAATACAAGAGATTTTTAAATTGTATCTTTTGTTTGTGACGAATACCAAAATAACTCGCATTACAATTTTAATTTCAATAGTGAATTACTTTCGTAGGTTTGCATTTCTACTATGACATTAAATACCATCTTCAGTTACCAAGTATGAGGCTAACCAAGAAAAAGCATCTTTAGCTTAGACGAGATGTAACAAAATTAACTCAGAATTAATTTGCATGTCGTGGACTTGGATCATCGAAAAATTATTCAGATGTAGGTGGGATATAAAACTCAGTATTGTTTCTAACTTTGTAAAACTCTTGTATATATACCGTCATTTATAATAAATATTAGTAATAATCGTTATTATAAAGTGTATTTTTGTACGTATATTAAAATATATTTGTGTTAAAAAAAGGAAATTGTGGCAAATAACATAAATTCGATACATATTAACATTTTATTAATTTCTACATTGAAATTCAAATTTCCGATTACTTGAAATAGTAATACGCTAACATACATAACATAAGAAGTCGGAGACGCATCTGAAATAAATTATGATACGTAACACATCAATTAAAAAAAAACAAACGCAATTTTGCGGAAACAAGTCGCGGACCTTAAATCTTCTGACTCACACTTCCAGCACACTAGCGGCTGGGTCACAAATGTCCTTCTTTGGAAAATTAAAGTCACCTTTATAATTAAATTATTCAATTCCATATTTTACTTTACAGTAATTATCTTATTATATATCCCTATATCTGGTATGTATAAAAACTATTTTATGTGTTAGTTGTTCCAATTTTTTAAGTATTGTTTACATCATTGATTTTTATTTTATTTTTAGCAATTCAAATGAACTAAAACGTTATATTGAAAACTTATTTATCCTAATTTTTTCGAAAGTGCACGCAGAATGTTAAGTACAATATAAACAATTTTATGATTTTTCATTAAAATAAAGAGATAATTTACGACATAATTATTGAAACAATTCGGCTATTGAGAGGTAAACATTAAATTGGTCTTATGTAAAGTTCTACTGTTTCGTAACTATTCATAATTTGTTTTTCTGTAATCATTTTTATTTTGAATAACTTGCACATTATCAATTTATATACAAATAGCAAAAGCTGATACGTAACACTGTTTAACTTTAAAGGTTAAGCATGAAGTTTTAAAACTAACATAAAATAAAAACAGCATTAAAAACTCGTGGGCACAGAAATATGTCTGCAGCCTCGCAATGCTAAAAACCAGGTTTCGATACTCGTGGTGGGCAGAGCATTGATAGCCCATTGTGTAACTTTGTGCTTAATTTCTAAACATAAAACAAACCTTCAGTGGAAGAGGGATATCTTATCAAAAAAAAAATACTGAGTGGTAGAAACAACAAATATGGCGTTACGTACTTGAAATTAAATTCAAATAAGTTTTCTTTTTTTTTCAACAATTTTAGGTATGCAATTATACTTTCGTAGAAAAATTGGATTGAGAATCGCCTCGTACAAAATGGGTTTGAAATTCAGCTCACATGCAAACTGAAGTGAAGTAGAAAATCGATTTCCGGTTTATACTTTCTTTCTTTTAAAATGTAGACAAAACTCAACCAATTTCACGGTCACACTTACTAGCTGTTTTCACTTTATTAGGTTTGAAAAATGGCAGTTTCAGATCCATGATTAACCCGTTGTTTGGACTTTCTTGGCAAAGCTTATCTTTTTGAGACTTATGACGAATTTCAAGTGTTTTTTGAAACCTAGAACGAATTTCAAGTATTTCGGGATAACTTAACTCTTGAATATGCTTTTGTAAGAATGCAAATTAGCTGCACCCAGTGTTAGAAGTTTTATTTAACATAAGCTTTTATTAAAATGAAAAAAAAAAAGACATAATTTCGATTTGACAAAATGGCTAAAAACGTACATATGGCATAAGTAGAATAATCCCACAATTAATGGATTACTCACGTGTAAGTGTCTATAGTTATTTTATAGAATGCTGGAGAATAAATATATAATTTAAATTAAAAATATCCTTGGTTGCTTGTTATTGAAATTCGTTCAGTCTGATTTATAAAATAAAAAACTGAGTGTTTTAACTAGAAATTATCTAAACACATTATACTTTGCTGTATTTTAATTTGTATATTGCAGTTTAATGAGACTGTTTTACAGATGATTTCACAAGTCTATGTTAGAAATATATGAACTTGTAATTGCAGATACATAGCCTATATAGTTTCATAGTTATTTCTGGAATAACATAGCGTGAGTTACTTTTGACAATAATCCAAGCGTTGTTTTTGTGTAACTTATTTGAGTTTCGTAATTTAACAATACAAGCGTTACTTTCCTACACTTCATTAATAGAAAAAATAACCGCGTATTGCCTAAAAAAGTTTATAAATAACTAAAGTGTTTTAAAGACTTAAAAATGCATGTCTTCAAGGAATTTTGAAAAGATTATGTTTTTAAGTGTATTTTTGTTATTTGTCAGAATCATATTTTTTATTATTTTATACAATAGTATTTCTTAAAAATATTTGAGTATTTATTAAACGTACATTTATCATGTAATAGCATTTTAGTGCTTTAATATTTGTTAAAAACATAAAGTGTAGAAACATTATGGTATATAATTTGTTGGTTGTCTAACGTATTCCGGCACAAAGTACCAGCTTATCTTTGCTAAACAACGATAAAAATATCAAAAGTGAAATACTATAAAATGTAAACAAATATGAAATTAAATACTAACGAAGCCCGAAAACCAGTTAAGAAAGAATTTTAAATAGAATTATAAATATAAAATCACAGTTAAGCTGGACAGTGTCACTACCGCCAATGACACCATTCAACATCAGGGGTAAGCTCTTAGACGACGGCACGACAATGAAATATAGGTAATTGTCATTTGAGTGTCACGAAAGCTTGACATTAGTGTATTAGGTCCAGATGAAATAAAATGATGAGTTAGAAATCTGTAACCAACATGTACCCTAGCGAAAACGACTTCCTTCTTTCGATCTTTACGGAGACAAGATAGCCAATGAACAGCAGAAGTTTTGATCTGGAAAAACCTTTTATGACATTGCTCTACGAAACGACTGCCAAATGGCCAGAAGCCGAGTCTTGAATACAGAACCAAAGCCGTGATGCTATCAAATTCGTTCTCGCGAACACAGATACGACCAGTTATATAGAAAACTGGATAGAAATGGAAGATAAAGATAAAGGGGCCTGTTGATTTGAGTATCAACCAAAATAGTGTGAAGACAGCGTTAAGTATTTCTGGAGCCAGTAGGCAGCTCGGAGAGTCAGGGGAGTGCTTAAATGCTGTGTGATCCAAGTTAAGAGAAATGACATACAACTTGTCAGTGAACACAGAAAAAGTAGAGGGGATTCTGTAAGTAGCTGCTGAACCACAGCAAACCATAGCAGAACCCACAGAGTGACATGATTTAGAACCATTCATGGAAATGGGAACAGAAGATGTTCAAAAGATGTTTGGAAAAGAGAAGACGGTACTTATAATCGGGAGTATTCATCTTTCTTAGATGACTCAAAGAAATGTGAAGGTGAGGGTGATTTTGAGCCATGGATGGATGGACCAACCATCAGATTCATCAACGTTATTCAATGACAACATAACCAATTTATTCAGCTGTCTTTGGAGAGAGGTTTGTGGGACCCAACGTACAGATTCTGAGCTAGCAAAATGTGGAAGGCCCAGTGCATTAACAAAGCCTCAGATATATAGAAGATTACTGACAGCAGGATCGAGTTACAAAAGAAAGGTGATAAAGAGTTAGCCATTCAGCTCTAGCTTCCGCCGTGACACTCGGATAAGGAGGCCAAACTCACTCAAAACAATCGGAACATGATCAATGTCAGTCATCCAAGACAAAAAAGAACAAAGTGAAAGGAAACAAATAGATAGATCAGTAACAGAAAAAGACTCGTTACATGCATGAAGATAGGTGTGAAGGTTGTGATCTGTAAACATATGCTCAACAGAATGACCCCTCCCATCATTGTAAGTACAACCCCAGAGCAGATTGTGTCCGACTGTGGTGGTGGAATATGTTGCAGCAGCATATATTTGTGATGGAATGGAGTACAATAACTTCTAAGCCTAGAGATAAGAAATGTTACTGATAGTATGTAAACGTTGTATCCCACTTTTTCTCCCATTTAGGTTAACATTGGTAGTAAGAAAGGTAGAAACCACCACAAATGATTCATCAAGAACCTGGGTGACACTCATAGGGCTCATGGTCTTTGTCACCACAATAAACACACTCCAAAGAATCACGACATGATTCCGTTGAATGACTTAATTTCTGACACTGGAAACATCAGAGAGGGTGAGGAATATATGGCCGTATCTTAAAGCTAAGGTAACTTGTTTTGATAGAAGCAAATAAACATGGCAATGTAAATGTTAGAATTAGAGCATTGGTTAGCAGGATAATTCAGTCCTAACTAGTGGATATGCATCACACAGAAGAAACTCCTTCGTTGGAGGAACCAGTTTGGATCCTCGACTCGAGAATCTTCCTTAAATTCTTCTTTAGGATAATTTTTCAAGAGAAATGTAAAGTATCATTGTCAGCAACTTAACTGATATATCCTTCAGGGCGTTTGACTTCAGGAATTTGCTATGGTCTGGCATAGATGTCTAATTCAAGATGTCCGCAGAACAAAACTTCTTGACTAACATGGAATAGCCAGTAAGCCCGTCTAATCTCTTTTGAATGAGAAAAGGGAGATATTTGCCCTAAAGATGTCTTAGTCAAAGAATGTAAAATTAGAAAATGAGGCACAGAAATCGATTAAACACAGCATAATGTTTAGAGAAAGGAAGGGACTTGTTGGTCCATTTTAGTCGTTCCATCCTCTAAGTCAAACTAAAGCTATTTAATAAATAAATGTAAACAAAGACAGTCCTTATCTTAAATTCATATATATATATCAAATTCACTCACATTTGCTGAGTTCAAAACTTCCAAAAGCAATCCGTAGGCCAACTGATGTATAAAAAATTAAATTTTCTTAGTTGAAAGCGGCTTCTATCTTGCTTAAATATATATTTTTTTCCTATTTCTATATTTACAAGAGCAATAAAAACTAAAACATTATTAATATAATAATAATAAAAATTTGGTAGTGAAAATACCGTGGTCTGTTGTGTTTTTTGGACCAACCAGTATATAAAAGAAAACTATACAGTGATCAGGGGCATAGATCCTGGGGGGATGGGTGGGATACATACCTCCTTCATCTTAGGTGGGGGGTATGGTGCATACAATCATCCCCCCTACAGTTTGGTCTGTTGAATTGTTTTATTGCATCACAGGCCTACAAATTGTGTGTTTGTTCTTGTAATTCTCGTGTTCTTCTAAGCTTTTCGATCTAAGCGATAGTTTGTAAGTATCAATCAGAAGGCCTAAGTATACATGCAAGACTTGCAAGCACTATCACAGAATCTACTTACGTCTTGTACGTAGTGTAAGATCAAGTAAACTTTTCGTCACAACAGATTAAACAGAGCATGAAATTCGGAAATATTTCTCCCAAGCGTAAACTCCTGTGATCTAGATCTGGCAGGTTATTTGTAGCTTGCAGCTGCATCAATCTTATGTGTATATTGTGCGGTTTTCCTACGCCATTTGTTCTTATGCATGTCTAACCGGTTTTATTGTCGAACGCCTCACTCTCCTTAGCTGCCGAAGTCACTGACCATAGTGTACGTTTCGTGTACAGTTAACGACAGGTTCGGGCCGCTCGGATCCAGACACGCCCTACACCACCCTTCTCCGCTCCCTTTAGTCTGAGCCTCGATTTTACAACAGGGCTCATTAGACCTGTGTTTGTGGCCCTCTTTAATCCATGAAATTTCAGATTATCACCGCCGTCTAATAAAGTGCTGGTGCTTTATGGTAAAAAAAAAACCCAATAAATTCTCTTATCATAGATAGCAAAAATATTGCATTTTTTGTATAATTAGAACACAATTGGAGCGATTTCAACCGCCTGAAGCCTAAACTCGAATTATATTGCTAGTTTTGGTTTAGCTGTTTTTATTTAATAGACGTGCTTATAGACATTATATCACAACGTGTTTGCCTTTTGATAATCTTTAACAGGAAAATAATATATTTGTGACTGTTTAAGTATTTTTCGAGAAACTTGCAATTACTTGTGTTGTAACTAGCACACATTATTGTCCCAGCGATGCCCAGGTGGAAATTGGAGAGGTCAGTGGAGTATATCTTCATATCCACCTGTTTTTGCAACAGGAAAAAGGCAAAACAGAAATCCACGAACACCAATCCTCCTCTCAGCACAGATTCGCTATATCTCCAGAAGGTTCACTTGATGTAACTCTAGTGACTGTCCAGCTACATGACGGAAAAAAGAAGCAGCAGGAAGAATGCAAAAGAAGTCTAGCCAAAATATTCAGAAGTTTACGTTTCTTACTGCGTCAAGGTTTAGCATTATGTGGATATACTGATACAGAGGAGAACTTCCTGCAGTTAATGAAGCTCCTGGAAAAGGAAGATCCTGAGTTGACGGCTTACTTGTCAAAGAAAACCACATTCACATCACCCCAGACTCAGACTGAAATAATGGAGATGTTCAGCCATCAAATACTGAGGAACACAGCACACGAAGTGCAGCAAAGTAAAATCTTTGCATTAACAGTTGATGACACTCAAGATGTTACAGGTGCCGAACAGGAAGCAATATGTGTACGATAAGTAGATGAAAACCTTAACATCCATGAGACATTTCTTGGTTTGTACAGTGTTACCAATACAACTGGTGAAACAATATCCTCGACTATACTTGATGTACTGACTAGACTCAATTTACCACTGTCAAAATTAAGAGCACAAACTTATGATGGAGCCGCTAACATGAGTGGTGCGTACAGTGGATGCCAGGCAAAAATAAAAGAGAAGCAACCGTCAGCTTTGTTTTTTCACTGTGGAACACATAAAGCTAATTTAATAATGCAACATGCAGTTGAAGCTTGTGAATGTGTTCGAGATCCTATCCAGTGGGTACATAAATTTGGCGTCTTGCTTCAGAGGTCAGGCGAATACAAGACAATCTTTGAAGATATTGTATCGTCAGACAGCTATAATGGTCCAGTTAAATACATCCGTTCACTGTGTCCAACACGGTGGTTGTGTCGCCTATCTGCAATTACATGTGCTAATGATCACTACAGTGACATTGTTGATTCTTTGTCTGAATTAGCAAACGAAAAATCAGATGTAGCAGTGAAAGCACGAGGTCTGCTGGACAGATTTGTCAATGGAAAGACAGTTTTAGGATTGTTGATGGCTCATCATCCATTAGCTGCATTAGAGGGACTAAACCATGCATTCCAAACAAAATCAGCGACAGTATCTAGCATGATTGAAGCATCTGCAATGACAGTTGAGTAATTGCGGGTATTACGAACAGAGGAAAATTACAACAAGATATTTGATGATGCTAAGAAAAAGGTAACTTCCCTAGATCTGGTGCCTATTGAACTACCAAGCAATAGCAGACCCCCATGAAGGATCACAGGTGATAGCTCAGCACACCATTCTGCAACAGCTAGAGATTACTACAGAAGCCAATATTTTGAATTTGTGGGCACAGTCATAGAACATCTGACCACTATATTCAATGCAGAAAACAATGACTTGAGGCAATATCTGGCACTTGAGAACATGATCACATCTGGCAAGATTGACAACTCGGTTGTAAACTTCTATCCAGAAATCTCTGCACAACGGCTCGAGTTTCAGTTGCTCATATTCAAAGGAACAACAAAAGCAGTATCTCTGAAAAGTGCGAAGGATGATTACTGTAAAATGCATCAACCAAGCCAGCAGATGTTTAGTGAAGTGTTTCTTTTCATGAAAATTTTGCTTGTATGTCCAGTATCCAGCTGCGAATGTGAACGGAGCTTTTCTGCATTAAGACGGTTAAAGACGTGGTTAAGGTCAACTATGTCTAAGTGCCGCCTCAACCATGTGGCAACTTGTCACACTCACAAAGATGAGGTCGACAAGATAAATATAGAAGAGCTTATGAAAGAATTCATAAACAGATAATCACAAAGGAGGTCTACGTTTGGGAACATGTAGACAAGAGGACTAAATGAATGTTACTTCAATGGAAAGTATGAATATTTATGTGTTACATTGTATTGATGTGTAATTTTCAAGAGTTCCCAAATACATTTTAATTATTTTTATCAAACAACATGAACAGTTTTTCAGTAGATAGAAACTTATCAAGGGTAATTACTAATTTTATTAACATTTGAAAACGTAATTCATGCAATGAAAGTTATTAGTAATCTTGTCAAGTATAATGGCCATCTTTTATACTGTGCAGTGTGCAAGAATTAATTCATGTGGCAGTTAATTTGTGACACATGTGTCTTTATTCTATTAACATGTTGAAAACTGTTCACAACACCTCACTTATACAAACCTACATAGAAACGTTAAAGTATCGTGGCAACAAGATTACACAGCTTTCAGGTTCACGTAATCAGAGATTACCGATTTGCAAATTGAACAGTCCACATAAGTGGTTGCAAAAATCATCTCTTTATCTGGTGAAAAAATCTACGTCCCTGACAGTGAGTGTACATCAACATTATCAATTCCTTTTACAACATTAAACACTTCAATCAAATCCCTTCTAACTCTTGTTTTTTCAAGAGAAGACAATTTTAAGGATATTATTTTACCTCATATGACGACATCCAGTTCCATATACAATTTTTGTAACCCTCCTCTAAACTCTTTACAACAAGGTAAAAAGCCCAAAACAGAATATTATACTCTAACTGTGGCGTAACCAATCACCTATACAATGAAATTATAATCTATTTAGACTTTTATTCAATATCTCTGTAGATAAACCTAAAATCCCATTTGATCTATCTCTAGCAACAGTACAATACGTGAATGGCTTAATATATGATAAACTGTTACATCAAGATCTGTTTTTCATGACAATCTTAAGATTAGTTCCATCAAAATTATACTTATAATTCAAATTATGATAACCTGCATGCAATATCTTACATTTATTTTAATTAAAACTCATCTTTCATTTATTTGTCCAACTCAATAAATGACCTAAATCCTTTGGTAAAGCAGCAGCACCCTCTTCACAGAAAGCAGCACCGAAAACCTTGATATCATCACAAAATTAAAGTAATGTATTCCCCATTTCTTCATCTATGTCATTCATGTAAATCAAAAAGAGCAACGGTTCTAAGACTGAGTCCTGAGTTACACCGCTTGCAACATTAATCCAGTTTGACTGAACTCCATTTATAACAACTTTCTGTTTTTTTCCATCAATCTACTTTTCTGCCCAGTTAGTTAACATATCTTTAACATCTGTAGAGATAATTTTCTATCCAACATTTTATTTGGCACTTTGTAAAATGCTTTCTGAAAAATCCAGATACACCAAATCTATATCCTTACCATTATCTATATATGCAATAACATCTTGAAAGGTTTGTAAGGCAAGAGTTTCCCTTAATGAATCCACGTGGTCTATTTGACAAAGCTCTAAACTTTGTTAAATTACTTTACAAAGTATTTTTATCAGACTTTTCAAAACAGCTCATGTAAGACTAATAGGCATGTAATTACTGAGAAAACTTCTATTACTTCCTTTGAAAGCAGGAGTGATATTAGCTAATTTCCAATCTATTGGTACTTGTCCACTATACAAGGACTTGTAAAGGAAATGTGGTAGGTGGCTTATATATCTAATCCTTGACCTCCTTTGAAACCCTCGGGGAAATATTTCCTGTTCAAAGAGTTTTATCATTGTTTAAACTTCCAACTTGTAGTTTAACAAGTTCAGAATGTATGCAATTGTCTTGTTCGACTTTATTTTCATCTCTCAATTGATCAAGGTGAGAAATGCTACTTAAGTCATTATTAGTGGAATTGACTGTCACATTATAACGCCTCCACGGCTGAAAGGGCGAATGAACAACAGAATACGTGAGATCAAGATGTTTCAGTATTACTAATGAGTTATCATGAGGCAGTATATGATGATACAAGTAATATACCATCATAACTGATGTTTAAGAAATAACTTTTTTGGTTTTAGATCTTCTTTATTCAAAAGTTGCTCATTGGAATAAAATGTGCAAAGAGACAAATGAACATAATTTACGTCATGCATAACTTTCACCCAGAAAATATTTAAATCAGTAAGTGACAAAATGAAAAATTGTCATGACATAATTGCTGATAAAATTGGATTGATTGCATCAAACTGATAAAGTATGGCTGTGTAATTATTGGTGTACAGAAAGTTGTGGGCTATATTTTTTTAGAACTTTTAATTTAGATACTTATTTAATAAAGGGAACACAACGCAAAATCAATAAAGCTAATTAAAGTTAAGAATTAAGATATTTTGTTCAATATTTAGCAATATGAGTAAAATATAACTACACAGTTTCATCAAAATTTATTGACGTTTACGTAAATGCTCAGTGTTAAAAGCTAATTTTTAATAAATGACGATTTATTGCACACAGTTATAAAATAAGATTGTTTTCAGTCACAAATATACAGTAAATTACTAAATAACTTACTGTGCAAAATAAAAAAAAAACTAGTTGAGTTTAGAAACAGTCTTATACACTCAATATGTTTGGACAGGTTTACACCGTTACTTTGAGGAATGCAATGTTTTGCAAAAAACGCACTTACTAATAGCCTTGCGACCCAGTGGCATAGTAATATGTCTGCGGATTTGCACCGCTAAAACTCGGGTTTCGATATCAGTGTTGGGGAGAGCAGAGAAACCCCATTGTGCAGTTTTGTGCTTAATTCTAAACAAACAAGTACTTATATTCTTACAAAAAATCACCATAATACGATTTGCATATTAAAGAACATCACACCATCTGCTGAAAATGACGTGTGTCGTACATAATCCATTTAGTAAGCGTGATGAGTCAGTGTACTTGTAATAGATTTACTACGAGAAATGCTACATGTAAATTCAAAATTATAAGATACTTATATTTTAAGTATTTTCGAAATTTCTGTATAAACGTTTTTTTTTAAAGTTAGGCTTACATTAGTTTCAGTATTCATGCTGAAAATGTTATTTATGAAATTAGAACTATACTTGAACGTGGCTGTAGCAAACTTTTAATTAATAAAAATAATCAATTCTTTACTGTAAAGTGGCTTGTATTACGCGTTGTTTTAAACAGATTATCAGAAAGAGCCCGCCGGATGATAGAACATGTTACAGCATCACTGTTGTTTCTAAATAAATAATAAAATTTATAATAACAGTTTACAAAACCATCAAATAGGAATGCATTATTCATGTTTTATTTCTAAAAATTCTGCAAGCTTTTTGTAGATTATAAAAAGGAAATCACTCATAATTCCTCTCAGCTGCAGCTGAAAAACACATTCAGTCATAATAACCTCTAATACCAGAAAACAGGGCAAACTTTGATTCTGAAGATCCATTGTTCGAATCCTTTTGCAGGAAGTTGTTCTACAGACTACGTATTTATGTGTACGCTCTAAGAGTGATACGCAAATTCCACTATTCAACTTTCCTAGAATAAATGTTGTTGGTGAGTGCTGCTTTATATCTTGATTTTTAAAATAAATTTTATGTGGGTAATAAAGGTAGTCCTTTTGTCGTTAGACAAAAAGCTCAGACTTCAGTAACGTAGTTTAAGAAAGAAAAATAGAAAAATAGAATCATTATATGTCAGCTTCATACATTAAAAATCGAGGTTCATAGTGGTCTGTAGGGAAGTAATAGTGTTCTAAAATTGGAAATAACTTATTATTTTCAAAAATGTATGACCTAATAATATTTACTAATCATATTCCGCAAGTAAACTATTTTTTAGGTTATAGTTTTTCTTTGTATAAGCTCTCTGTAATGTTTTTTTTTCTTTTGCGATGTGTTTCGGTTATAGAAGATAAATGCTATTCATAAAACTTCGAAATCAAAAAGGTCCCTGAACTTCCTGTTTTGTATTCGATGAAGTACTCTGAATCAGCCACAAATTTATCTTAATAAATATATCTACTATTGGCATGATCTTTGTGCTATGGGTCTCCAGCTGTATCTGTTAGTAAAGCGTGTAATTTATTCTATTGGTTACTTTCAGCTATACAAAAGAGCTACAAAATAAAATAAAATAAAATATCGTTTTGTCAGACAGTTCATCTTCCATTATTCATGAATTTTTGCTAGTACTTCTAATTCAGAGACATGCTTTTGATTTTTTTAAATCTGAATATAATTCTTCACTAACATGAAACCTACAACTTAGTTGAATTTAGTTTAATGGTACGTCAAATAAACAGAATAGTGGGTTTACAAAATGGTAAATATTTTACAAAATGAGATGAGTTTGATTGAAAAATAAAGTATAAAATCGTAAAACTAAACACCAACGAGTATATTGCAATAAGGTTCCTTTCATTGTCCATCTTAAAAACAGAAACTCCACAATGGCTTCTAAGTTCTATACAGCTAACCCTCAATTGATGTTTTTTCATCAGACTTTTCGTTTCCAATCTCCTGAACAGGACTCAAATCCGCCTAATTGAATTTCTTTCTGTCAATGTCAAAAGAACGAAGACCGCAAGCGAGGAACAGGTTAAACAAGGGACAATAGCTTTCGAACGTCGTTACATTCTTTTATTGATCGTAAAGTTGCCGTAAGATATGGTCTCTTCTGTCTACCGTCTCCAACAAAGAATGTTTTTAGAATAAGATCAGCTATTAAAGACATTAAGGTGCGCAAAATCAAGCAGTGTTTCAGGACATTGTCTGTAATTATTCATATATTTACGTATCTCTTAGTCTCATGTCTATATTAAGTTCAGACACTCAATCGGTTACTTTGAAAATTAGCTTGACTTCTAATTACTGTAGGTTATATGTGTTTTTTAATGTCTTCAACGATTTAAATTGTTTTTGTTGGTTTTTTTTTTTACTGATATAGCAAGAGAATATCTACAAATAGTATTTTGAAGAAAAAAGTATGTTTTTATGTTCCACGAAGGATATCCCAACTAAGTCTACCATCCTTCACAATACATTACTATACTCATCTAACAACAGTGAAAGAAAGTAAGTAAACACTTAAACTACACGAACCAGTTAAAGAATGTTTAGAAAGCTAAAAAATAATAACTTTACTCTCAAAGAATTGAAAGTTTTTTAAAGTTTCGAATCTTATTTAACTTGCACTTGTTAGTAACATTTATTAGGTTTTCTCTAAGCTGAATACGCCGCTTCAAAGCTTTTTTTACCCGCCTATGATGAAAAAAATCTAATCTAAATATTTTCCATATTACCTACTACAGATATACTCAGAAGCCATGATATATCCACACAAATGTAATGGTTTAAGGGCCTCTCAAGGAGCATAATTGTTAGTTCACTTACAAACATTCCTAAAACCATAGCGGTGTTTACATTATTGTACACGAACTAGTCATGCGCTGCTAAATTAGAGACGGCTAGTGCAGATAGCCCTCGTTTAGCTTTGCGCGAAATTCAAAACAAACCAAACCTGTTGTTCATCTGCATAATTCTAAAAATCTATAAAACATATATTAGACCTGTAATAGATTATGCAGCTCCAGCATAGATAACTGTAAGCAATAAAATAATTAAAACCAAACTACAAACAATCCAAAACACACTCCTCACAACTGCATACAGAGTTCCAAGTACTATATCATCTCAGTTCATTCACAAATATTCGAACATACCAACCATACCAGACAGACTCCTACATAATACAATAATGTACTTTAATAAGAATTTGATGAAAAACGAATCACTATGCGAACTAGACAGGTACCTCATACATGATGAAGCTAGTCCTAAATATCTCTTCCCAGTTAATTTATATTTTAAATATAAAAATAAATAAAAATATATAAAAAGTAATAATAAAAATATATATACATATATGTATTAAACAATAAAGAAATGCCACCAACAAACTTGACATTCGGCTGATAGAATAAAATAATCACTATATATGAGCCACAATACATGGACATTGCCCTGAAAAGGATCAAAATAATATTCAGTTCTACAATTATAAATACCAATCCGGCAAGAACATAAGTACGGGTAGAAGGAAGAGGTCATAGAGAACCGACCCTCCAGGGTATGAACGTTTCTTACCCAAACACCGACAGAGATCCGTATAATTGTAGCAGCAGCATGTCAAGCAACTGCGCGTTGGGCAGGCTGTGGAGAAAATCACCACAATTCATAATGCACCAAACAAAACCCCAAACCTAAATGCTGTAATTGTGGAGAAAAACACACGGCAAACTATAAAGGATGCCAGAAATACAAATCAATTAAGACACACTTATACGAACTTAAAAATCCTAACATAAACAAGCCACAAACAAAATTCACGAACCATTAAAACCAACTACCACTCCAGCACCAGAAAACACAAACACACAAACAAACTCGTATGCTGCAGTAGACAAGAAAACATCATTCATGCAGGAAAAATGATCAACAAGTAATGAAGATTTACCTAAAACAACTGAAGACACACACAAAACCACTCCTATGAATATTGAAAACACACTAACCAATGCCATTACTTCCACTTTTTCTGAAATATTGACAGAATACACTAATCCAAATAATGAAAACAATCTAACAGATATAATCATTAAAATAATTATGAAAAACATCAAAAAATACCTACCACAAATGTTAACATACATCATGAACTCTGTTAAATATGGATAAATTCACAGTATTACACATCAATAACCAGAGTGCTATTGCTTCCAACACCTTTCACCGTTAAATTTGTACATCTGATAAATTTAAATAATAATAATTAATAAAATAGTGCTATATTAAAACAGCCACCTACGTAACAGACTTAAAAAAGAAAAATATAAATAGACATTGCCCTGAAGAATACCAGTCTAAAGTTGATATTACTCCATACTAATCAGTCAATTTCAACAATGTAATGGAAGAAGGAAGAGGTCTTGGTGTACCTGACCCTCCTGGGTATAAAAATTATATATACCCAAATACCAGAGACAGACAGACATCCGCATAATTGCTAAGTGATTTAAAAGTATGCAGTTGTATTTCTTTACTATGCCACTAGAAAATAAATGTTGTCCTGGTCTTTTTGAATAACAAGCATTCAAATTCGTGCATACAAAGCTTACTGAAGGTAATTTTCGTCTCTCATCTGAATAATGTTTTACAACCAACACAGAGTTTGAAGCAAATTTAATGACGAGTTATTTTTTCTGTTAATGTTTATACTTCCTAGTTAGGAAGAACAACCACTTCTGGTCAGTTGGTTAAACAACCTATCAGAACTACGATGTCCTTTGTCCTGCTGATACTCCATGGTAGAGATACAAATAATCAACAACAACTTTCTTAAATGGTGTTCCATAATACTACTGCTGTAGTTGTCCATGATGTTTCTTTTACAGTCATTTTCATTGACAGCATAGTTCACATAATTTATATCAAGTTTCTATAGATCTCTCACAACCAACACCACAGAAGTATTCTCTTACTCTCTTCAATGTGTCCTTAGCTCATGAATATCCAGCTGTTGGAAGGTTGTAGAGATGACAGAATACTTTGGAAGGTAGAGAATAAGGAAGTATCAAATACTAACATTGTTCCGAGAAATTGATATCTTGTCATTTCCAAAATAACAGGATATCATTTAAAAGTAACAAATATATCTTTATATTCTGTGTAAATGGAGTAAATGTCTGACCCATTTGTGAGCTGCTTAATAATTGGTTTAAACTCGTAGCTTTTGTTTGAGAATCTTTTAGTCGAGTGTTTAATCACGTTTGATCTTCATCATCACTTGTACATGTCACATCTTGCATTATACCATATTGTACTTTAAATTGGCCACCTTTACTATCTTATACGTCCATCTTTTTATAGTGTTCACATATTTCATTAAAACATTATTTTCAGGATAATGTATAATCATTTCCATGATTCTGCCTAAACTTATGCATGCCAGATTTATATTTCTGACATTTTGGGCAAGGTGCAAAAACTTTTGTTAATATAGGTAATAATGAAAATGACCTTGGTAAGGAATAACACTTATTATAACATTTTGAATTATACAGTGTATCATACCTGCAACATTCATTACCATGTTATAATGGTCAATCACATGTTAATTTCTACGTTTAATTTTGACTACACGTCTTTATCTGAAAAATCACTAGTATCTTCATACACATTAATAAAATCTTCAAGAGTTGGGAATGCTGATATGAGGGTAATAATTGATACTTTCCTGCAGTCCAACATAACGTATAGAGTTTTTTTAAGTAAGTTGTGCATAGGACAGGTTATTATATCAAAAGAATTACTTTACACACTAATGAGAGGAAGATAGCAGTCCAAAAAATTGTTTTACCTTGCACAAACTGTTTGGTACTGAACAATTCTGATCTGATTAAAGATTAAGTGGGGCTCTTAACATTCACTTTCTCCTGTTTAAAAGTTACAGAAAACTCGCCCATCAAAGAAAAAAATTCAAACTTCTTGTGGTTTAGCTTTAGCTCCTCTTTTTAAAATAATTTGAAACTTTTCTTAGCCCATTATAAACATAATCAAAAGTCTTTCCCTATGTATAATGTTATCCAAACAGATAAGTATTAAGGTCAAGGGTAGTTCAGAGAAAAAATTGATGGAAATTTAGCAGTTATATTATATGGTCTAAATAGTATTACACTAATTTGCCACAATCCATTTCCTTCAGTAAAACAGAGCAAATTCTTTGCAGTTGGTAGGTAGTATTCTTTATAATTTTGTTAGCCATGCAGTAAGCCATGGTTCATCCCGCTTTTTCATAAGCATAATAGGTGACAGCAAAAGACTAGTATTAGTTTCTATCACTCTTTGTTCCTCCTTGATTTCTAATTCTTTGAAATACTCAACCTGTTTAGCAACTGGGAGCCGTTTGTTTAGCTGAGGTATTGGGGATGCATTTCAAATATCAATTTCCAAGTGATTTTATTTGTTAAGTTTATGGTGTGAGTTCCACTGGAGAAACTATTTTAATATTTTCTGTGAGCAGCTATTATACTCATGGCATTGATCAGTTGTAGAAGCTGTCTTTTTGTGAGTATTTGACATCAGACTTCCTACCGTTTGTCTCAAATGTGACTATTGATTTTATGTGTAAGAACTACATGTACAACATCACATCTTGCAGTGTTTCATACATACTTGACCTAAATTTTTAGTTTATTGTGTTCACCATTCGAATGAAGAAATATGTATTTATCAGATATATGAGAGCTCTTTCAACATTAATCCATCTAGGACAGAGTGTAGTGTCTGATTGTGTTACAGTGCATCCACTAAATGTAATTTTTCTTCCTGATAAATTTTGGTATAAATATTTCTTTTCTTAATGGCGTAATGGCTGCCTTCCTTGACATCACTGAAAGTTAAAGCTCTGGTGTAGCGATTGCTATGTAGTACACATGAAGTTCCTAGTCATAGACTCCGAAACTATATAAAGTTTGCATTCTTGTCTTAACATAGTATCAATTCTCAATATAAATTTTTTCTAGATGTTAATTACCCATAAACCACTATATGTGGAGACGATTCCTCATTAAGAGTAGCTTCCAACTTTTCTCTTGTTGGAAATTTAGACTAAATGTTCTTTACATCAATCCAATTTATTTAGTCATTACCTTAGAAAATTTCACATCTCTCATTATGCCTTCAACATGCTCATGCAATCGTGAAATGGTTTCTTAAAAAATAAACTTCTGAACAGTGTTTCAGTCGCTTGCTTTAATTGATTCAAGTTCCACTGCCAACTGGAGAGCTTTTTTTTTAAAATGTGTGACTTTTTTTCTTAAAAATAATTAGCATATCTTCGTCTATTATGGCATTTATAAGTTGTTTATTTGTCAACAAATCCATATATTGCATATAGAGTATCCATGTAATATAACTGTGATAAAATTATCCAAATTTTCTACAAGTTCCTCTCTTCTTTGAATACTACTTCCTGATGTGTTCCTCCAAACCTGTTGAATAAATCAGCTATCAATACTTTATAGTTGTCACAAATCTCAACTTGAATGTTTCATTATGCTATTAAAGTTGTTCTTTTTAAGTGTAGTTCAATGTTACAATTGTAACATGAATTTACATGAATTGTAACATGTACTTTGTGAATTATTTCGAATTCAGCCTGTCATACCTTCCTTGGCACTTTTCCATCATAGTCTGATGGTTTCTCAATCAAACAATATCGTTTAATTGAACAGCTACATTCTACAAATGGCCTTGGATGTGACATGGCTGGTGAAGACCAAAACGTCGTTCCTCCTATTCTATTTGATGTACTAAGTGGTGTTGTAGATTTGTTACAGATATGGATGTGGCTGACTTAATCTTTTCATATTGTAATTTTTCAAATAACTTATTCTGTCATCAATGTTTTTTTATATTTCAGTAATTGCTTTTTGTACTTCTTTGGTTTTGTTGTTGTAACCCCTCCTCAGATCTTCAATAGCTTAGTTGGGCTTGTCTTCATTCAGATTTATTCGTTTCTCTTAATTGTTTTTACATTTTATAAATCTTTTCTTTTACTGTTCTATCTTATTCATTTTTGTTATTCTTTTATTTACTTTGATAATGTCTTGACAATTTTTCTGTCTCTTTACTTTTGACATTTTTATTAACTATTTCGTCAGCTCCAACACATTTTCGATCTCGATTGTTGTTGACATCTGGAAAGTTTTAGTTTTTCAAACCTTTATTCTATTTTCTCCTAAATTATTTTTCTTATAACATAGTGTCTCTTTGGATTATTTATTAAGAGATTATTATTAACTCAAATCACTTCATTTAAAGACATGGACTGCTGGTTAAAACATTCGATTCGCAATCTACGGATTGTGGGTTCAAATTTCCATCACAGGTATGGCGGTATTGATAAATGAGTAGTCCAAGAATTTTCTATGAGTGGAGTTGACTAGCTGCCTTCTCTTTGGTTTATTACTGCTCTATTATGGATGGATAGCGCAGATTTCCCTTATGTAAATTTTCTCAAAATTCAAAACAAAACCGATACGATTTATTTCTTCATTCAAGGTTTGGTGCATCCACGTTCACTTGTGGGCCTTATTTCATAAATTAAAACTCTGGTTTTAACCTAACAAAACACCAATGTTTGAAGGTTAAAGGTTACTATTCATAAATACCATATGTAATCCAAACTCGATACTAACAAATTTAAACAAAAAAGACTGATGTTAAAAGTCACTAACCTTATACACCATAGATAAACCAAAATTCTAGTAATAACTCTGAAGCTTGTTTAGAATATAATTTAGGAACATCTTAATTATAATAATCAGTTTTAATATAATACAGAGTGTATCGCTTCTATTTGCTGAAGAAAATGAAAGAAATGTTACCGCATACAAGGCATAATTAAATTTACCGAAGGAAACACTAAAATTAGTACAATAAACAGGATGGGCCATAATGAAGTTTATCGAATTATTTTTAGCTCAGTTTATTCTTATTATAATTGTTTATTATATTTCTTTAATTATTTGTTTATTTCCAAGCACTGTTAATTATGTATCTTCTGACAGCAGAAATGATTGATAGACTTAGAAACATCAAAGTTTTTGTGTTAAAATCATCATGGAGAACAAGAAAGAGTGTTATTATATGTAAATCGGGAAGATAAATACTTTAAACACGTGCTTTAAAAAAGAAATATGTTTGGTAAAATAACGTAAAACTTGGTCATATACTTTTTATTGCACATCTGTCTGAATAGATTATTGATTCGTTAATTAATTAAACTTACTTGTGGTTAATCCTCTATTTAATGCTGTTGCATCCACTGGTTTACATACACATATATATATTTATTATGCTATTACAATGTATGATATTAATACATATTTTCAAGAAAGTTGATGCAATCACTAATTCTTTACCTGTTGTTTTAGGTTGAGTATACGGTAACAATGTAATACTGAACAAACTGTATCGTTGTTTTTTTTAGTATTTTCGTACTTTTCTTATAGCAAAGCCACAGCGGGCTATCTGCTGTGTCCATCGAGAGGAATCTAACTCCGGATTTTAGCGTTGTAAATCCGTAGAAACTACCGCTTGTTTATTTGAAGTTAAGCACAAAGCTACACAATGGGCTGGCTATCTGTCCTCTGCTTATCAAGGGTATCGAAACATGTTTACTAGCGTTGAGAGTTTGCAGACATTCCTCTGTGCCACAGGGTGGCCAAAGTGTATCATTAACATTAAATAAACAAATAAATGCATTGATGGTAGACGAGGATGGACCCTAAAGAAATTAAAATAGTCAAAAATACTCCCTTGGGCAATGGAAATGATGAGAAGGAGAAGCACTTTCTTTCCCCGAAATAAATACCTCAGCTTCAAATGTTGTTGGCTGTCATAACATCATAGAGGTTTTCCAAAAATTCACCGTAAGTAAGATTCCATCGCCACTAAGTAAATGGAACTTTTCCAAGATGTGTGTCAGGTTTTGGCCTTATAAAGTAGATTATATATATACCAAGCGAACTCTGCCTGCATGATTTCGTTGTTGACTTCAGCACAGAGATGATTACTCTCTGCAGATGTATTATTCATTTTTATAGTTTTCATTCTGTTTTTCTAAGGAACTTGGATTGCCGTGTCGACGAAATTTCTCTACAAGGTGAGTTTTAACCATGATTCATTTTCTTAGGAGAGGAAAATCAATTGTTCAAATGATCCTTTTGTGTAACGGATACGGAAAACAATATCATTTCCAATTATATTTAAATTTTGACATAGAGACTTGAGCTAAATTTTTTCTTAATGTTATTTTTAGTGAAATAGTCTGAAAGTTATTTTCAACACTAAGGCATTCCTACTTAAGTCTAGTTCCCAAGTATTGTCATTTACCTACTTATCAAACAACTGGCTGTGTTTTCTTGTAGCCAAGCCATATTGAGCTTTCTGCCTTCGAACCCCTGATTTTAGTGTTGTAAATACGTAGACTTACCGTTGTACTAGCAGAGTACGTAGAAACAAATGAGACATTTGTAAGAAATTATTTTACAGCTACGCATAACAATAACTGCCACTCTCCCAGTGGTAAGCAGTATGTCTGCGGTGTTACAACGTTAGAAAAGGAGTTTCGATACCACTGGTGGGCAGAACACGGATAACTTGTTGTGCAGCTTTGTGCTTAAATACAAACAAATAATAACCGAGATATCGTTTAGTTTCTTGAATCTCGACATTCGTTGATTAAGTTTCTATAAAAAAATCAATGTATTTTTAATATAAATGTTATATCTGTGTTGTATTTTATATTGCCAGAAGGTTTTTACAAGTCCCATAACATTTTACCCGAAACAAAAAATGAAGGATTTAAGTAAACCTATGAAACCTTGGAAAAAGTTATTTGATGTAATTTAAAAGTTAGAGTAATATTTGTAAAATGTTCAATAAATATTTAATTGCCTGAGAGCATTTTTATATTTCGTATTATTGGTAATAATATTATACGTATAAAATTTTTTATCATATTATTGTTAATAAGGTATATATGTGGAAAACGAAACTCAATAAAACTATGGGATCAGAAAAAAATTGCAAGATTGCGAATAAGACGTTTCGAAAAGTTTGGTATAAAAATGTAACAACTATTATCAGTGAGATTTACAAAATTGATAAACTACCTGGAATCCCAGTAAATTGAGTTTTATTGCACTTGTTAAAAGACCTAAAGCTTTAGAACGTGAACATAATCGAAACTTCAGTTTAATGAGATATGTGATAAAGATCACATTAACTGTGTTAATGAGAATTAGAACTAGTACAGATGCAGTTTAAATGAAGAACATTGTACAAAAAATGTTTTCTTTATTGTACGAATGCTTTTAGAAAGACAATATAAATAAAGAAAGACCTTTTTTATGTTTTATTGATTATGACAAAGCTTTTGATAGAGTTAAGCGTATAAAGTTAGTAAAAATGCTGGGAGAATGAACAATGATGGTAAATATTTGAGAATTGTAAGAAATCTCTAATGGAACCAAACAACATGAATGAAGATAGAAAATGAATTCAGTGATTTCGTCCAAATTAAGAGAAGCTTGAAGCTAGCCTATGCCTTTTCACCTGACATGTTTACCTTTTACAGTGAGAAAACCCTGAGGGGATTTAAGGATTTACCAAAGCTGATCATTGGTGGACAGAATTTGAATAGCTCGTGTTAGGTTGCTAAGACAGTTTTAGCAGCTGATTCAGAAAAGGAACTGAAAAAAAAATTTGATAAAGTTGTTAATGAAGTGAGAAAAGAGTCTTTATCAAATGTAACAAAAATGTATGGTAATTGCAAATAATAAGATTTTTCTTGTATACATTGACAAAGTTGATAGGGAACGGATACGGTAGATCAATAAATTCAACTACCTGAACCGTCGCGCCAAACATGCTCGCCCTTTCAGCCGTGGGGGCGTTATAATATTACGGTCAATCCCACTAATAGTTGGTAAAAGAGTAACTCAAGAGTTGGCGGTGGTGACTAGTTGCCTTCCCTCTAGTCTTACACTGCTAAATTAGGGTCGGCTAGCACAGATAGCCCTACAATAGCTTTGTGCGAAATTCGAAAAACAAACAAACAAACAACTACCTGAAAAGCTGGATAACATCTTATGATTAACATGATAACGAGATAAAACGGAGAATAGAGTTGGAGAAAGATGTATTCTGAAAATGGAAAAAAATACTAATGAATAGTAAAATTTATATGGAAATGAAATCATGGATTTTGGATTGCTAATGCCATACCAGATATCACGTATACCTAAGAAAGTTAGACAATATCATCAAGTGTGGAAAAATAATTGAGTCATTCGAGTTGTGGTTCTTAAGGAGCATCTTAAAGGTATATTGAATAAGTCAATCCTCAAATAAACATATTTTGTCAAGATGGGCCTCTAGCGGGAAGCTGTTGACTAACGTGAGAAAGAGACACTTGGAGTTATTCGTGTATGTTACGATGAAAGAAGAAGTTGAAGGCTGATCATAAATGAAAATATTGAAGGAAGGAGTGACCATAGAATAGAGATAGACTTATATGAAGGGTTTAGCTAAATGGGTGAATGTATCGACACTGTGTTTTTTGTACCTCAACGAAAGAAACCTGTGGAAAACTATAGTCACCAACGTGTTATTTGGATATGGTACACACAATCACAGAGGGAGAGAGAGAGAAAAATACTTATGGAAAACATAAAGGAAGTTTTAAAGAACTGGTCCTGTGGTAAAGCTCTGTACGTATGAGTCTGTATGCTGGGCTCAAATATGTTCGATAGCACGAAATATTTCTAGCATTTTAATAAATACCAATACAAAAACAGTTTAACATAACATTTTACCTTAAAAGGACTCATTTGGTTCTTTCTATTTTTTAAATAAAAGGTTGTAGCAGAGGATGAAATCTTTAAAACTGATTTTCTTGTATTAAGGAGCTATGAAAGGGCAATACAGTTTTTTTCAAAATATGGAAATGAATGCCGCTGATAAGAAAAGGCGTAACATTTTTCTTAATCGTGTAAACTATGTATTTACCAACGTGAACTCCAACCTGGATCACCAGTCTACCAACATAATACGTTTTGATAGCTTCATTACTCAGTGAAATATTGTTAATAATTAGAGAATATTATTCAAAGTCAAACATTTAGCAGTGAGACAGTTGATTGTTTTCAAGTACATAACTTCGTTAACACAAAAACCATTCATGTAATATGGAATATATACTATTGATAGTCTAGACCTGTGTTTCTAAAGAAATCATTCTTTCTACTCCCACACATTACTATACATTACTCAAAATAAATGTTATCATGCAGCATATCAAATTTACATAAATCTATACTGTTACTTCACTGTCCGTTTAACATAGGATACAACTTGAGAAAGATGTTATTTATAGAACTAAAAGAATAATATACGAAATACTTAATTCTTGACATTGCATGTTAAGTTATCCTCCATATAGTTAATGAGAGCTTAACATCTGTGTAGTGGTGTGAAGACAAGAATAAGGAAAATCAACGGTTAGCTTCACTCTGAATCTGGTATCTGTTGATGGCGAGAAGACACACCAAAGGAAGTTAACGAAATCAGCTTTACTTTGGGTCTACTAGCTGTGTGGTGGTAAGATGTCAATGGAGGTTATCACAATCAACTTCACTCTGAATCTGGTATTTGTTGATGGCGAGAAGAGAAATGAAAGGAGGTTAATAGAATCAGCTTCACTTTGCGTCTAGTGGTGAGAAGACAAGCGTATGAAGCTGATCATAATTAGCTTCACTGTGGAATTATGTGTTGAGAAGACAAGCAGAAAAGGGTGAGCACAGTAAGTACAACAAACTTAATAACTCTGATTTATATTAACATAATGACCACTGCGAAAAGAGATGACAGCTTGAGTTATTGTAAATACAGTAATAAATTATAAGTAACAATTTTATAGAGATATCTGGAGACCAGCACCGTCTTTTATTTTAGAGTTGATAAAATAAAGAAAAAAAATGCAAGGCTTTAAATTAATAACTTTTTAAACCGTTCTTTGAGATATGTCAACATCTGTTACATTCTTAGTGTGTTGAACATCGCAAGCTTCAAGTCAAGCTCACAAAGGATCACTCTGCACAGAGAAAAATGAATGTGTTTTAGTGAAGGAAGGCGAACGCAAATTCTTTGTTAATTAGTCACCATGTCACGTTGTGGCTAACAGCTCTATGTGTTCTCTTAAATATTCTCGACTCTGAACATCAGGTAAGAAAAAAACAAGGAATTGTCAAGTCCATTACAGCTCAATTTGAGTTGTCGTAATGATAAAATTGTTTCCATGACTTACCATTTTTTAACTGATTCAGAAACAAAACTATGCTTGTTATAGGTTTTATGATATATATATATGTGTGTGTGTGTGTGTGTGTGTGCATTTAATTATTTAGTGTTTTATTTCCGAAAAAAATTAAATAAAACCAACACGAACTTGAAATTGTATAAAACAAAATGTAATAACTCTATCAGTATCATGAATTTTTCTTTGCTCTGCTGATTTAATTTTTATGAATAAATAGTGAGCAACAGAAGTAGTTTATTAGTTATCTATTTTAAAAAAATGTTTCGTAACATATTACATATGTTGCTTATTTCATACTCTAAATTTATTCTAATGAATGGGTAGTTAATAAACATATTAAATTTTTGTAGCTATTTCAATTGATATTTATTCAAACTTAAATCTATTTTCAACTTTGTGTTATGATATTTGATTTCGTGTTGTAAACTCGCACTTTGTTACTTTTTACTGTATTAATTTTTAGCACTGATACTCAAGATTGAAACCTATAGATTGCAATGAACTTATGCTTATGATGACGAAATATACGTCATTCCTGAAAGCTATGAGATAGACCAGTGAACATATTTTTATAGATTTACTTTTTTACAGTAGTACAGAATTCAAACTATGTTGGTGATAATCTTTAAAATTGAGCATGGCAACTGACAGGAATATTATAACAAACAATAATATTTTGTGCTTTATCTCTCTTATACAAGTAAATTGTAATTTTTCTACTGTTTTTTTGTATAACTAAAATTCGACAGCTCGAAACAGAATATATTAAATACACGTGTTATTTCATAGGAATATTACATGATGAAACAAGCAATTAACCCTTCTATATAGCGTTCAAATGACTAAGTTAATTATTACAATAACGCAGCAGAACGTTTAAAATCGGGGTTAACGTTTATTATGACACAACTGTAGGTAAATATTCATGTTCTATAGAGTCCTTTGGAGACAGTGTATGAAACTAATTTGGCATCATTAACAGAATATTATGAAACGGTTTACTTTTTAGAAGTAAACTTAAGACTATCTGCCTATGATACCATTCTTTAGAGCTATACGTCACAGTTTACTTGGGCTCTGGTTTCAATGGAAACTGTCACTGTGTGGCAGCTTTTATCGCTCCCCCTTTATTCTCTAAGGCTTCGTTAACCTTTTAGAGAGTATTTAAGAAGGTTAACTACTAAATCAATGTTATGAACACCAGGACCTTTTTATTTGTGTGACATCCTTTTCTCATACACCTAGTGAACTTCTGAAATACAAATATACCTTATAATTTCTTTTGTCTCCTGATTAGCTCTAGAATAAAAAAAACCTACACGACATTAATGTTTACTTCCTTTGATTATCATTGCTACCTCGTGCTCCATTTAACTTCTGAATAACAGCCTATTGAAGGAGTTTTTATTTTTCCACAAGATAATTCCAGGTTGCAAAGAGTTCAGATTGAGTTGATTTATAGAATTCTATCAAGTTATTTCATAAAAACCGGGCGATCCTTACGAAGTCTGTGCAAATCTTGATGTAAATACCTAAGGTATCACTCCACTGCACCATTATCAAAGAAACATCCTGTTACACACAGAGGTCAGCCTTGCTGTTCAAGAACCTAGATAATGAAACCTTCTGGTTTTTACAAGCTGATTTAATATTACAGTTCTTTCAAATCTAAATGCTTTTTGATGCGTCTTTGAATCATATTAATGAAAAATGCGTATTGGAGTACAAAAGCTAAAATCAATGTAAAAAGGAAACCATGTTATATACAGCATCCCTTTTGGTAAAAATTGATATATTGAAAGTAATTTACGTGGGTGGTAATAATGATAAATTACAAGTGAAACTAAAGACTACTGCTTTTTATATCAATGACAAATTTGGTTAAAAATTATATTGAATACCTATAGACAAAGTATGATATACATATATACATGTGTACGCGTATAAAATTCTATATAAAAAAAACTGTAACCGTTCTATGATAGCCAGATTTTAAACGTGTACTGTTTGTCGTTTTCGCACTGAAAAGCTACACAGTGGATTATTTGCTCTGTGTTTACGACGAGATACAAAACTAGGATTTCTGCAGTGTAAGTTAGTGAACTTACTGTTGACTCGAGAGACTTAGCAGTAAGCTTAAGGGTTTTATCTCAAAAATTAAAGATTTGACAGACGCTATAGAGAGTACAGGTCAAATAACTTATCATACCGATGTGTATTAAAACAAAATAGAAACAAATAAAACAATGTACTTTTTCTTAATAACTATTTATTGGAGGACAAACGTTCTCATTCTGATTGATCATTAGTGGCTTAGCAGATAATCTATAGACTTATTATGCTAAAAATTGAATTTCGATACTGTGGTGTGTCAAGCACAGATAAACCATTTTGTAGTTTTATGCTTAACAATACCCAAACTAATATCATTTCAGGCATGGTTTCATATGAAACTATGTTAATTATAATTATCTTAGATAATGCACAGAAAATTTAGTTTTTTCTCTTTCGGTTCTAATATTATTGCATCGAAGTCTTTGGGGCATATATAAAAGAAACAATACCTGAAAATAAGATTAAGTGTCTGTGTGTGTGTCACGTAAGTTTTCCTAAGCTGCTAATTGCAACAGTTTCTAAATGGTAACAGATAAGTCCTCTAGATGGCTTGCATAAAAGTAAAATTTTTCACCATACCCCTCAGGGTATTTAGGGAAATTTCGAAAACTCCTTTTCATAAACTTGTAGTCTCATCAACTTCTAAGTAGCGTCAAACGAATCGTCTCGGCTACGAAATATAAACAAAGGTAAAACTTTTCATCCAGTCCCTAAGAAAACCCGGATGTTTCACAAAAGCATTTTCATCGGATTTCTCTAAAGCGTATCCCAAATTTGACATTGATTTCCATTAGAGAACGTAAGTAAGTAGGCCTACCAATTACCGTTCGTAACTTGATTAAAGAAATTATACTTGCATTGTAGCAGCAATGATCATTAAATTGAAAATGTGCAAAAATGTAGTTGAAGTAAATTTCCATTATAGTTGACATGTAAATATGTACCACAGGCGCACAGAATCGCTAGTATGCAACAATTTTTTTCCAATTTTAATTGATTTATGAGTAAAATATTTATTTTCCTTGTCTTGAATCAAGTATTACACTTAAGCAATAACTATGAAAAAAATCGGTTGTTTTACACAAAAGCATTACAGGAAGAAGAACAAAAAAATCTAAATAATACTTTTTTACATATGATATATTAGTTGCTTTTTTCATGTTAATAAAAGCTTGAAATCTGAATATAAAATTCATGCTTTAGCAGATTAATGGTAAACAGAAGACTTTTAGACAAAAACGTATAATTATCATCAGTGAGAAAGACATCTAATTAGTGATTGTAATTATTTATTCCCACAACAAGCTTACAATAACAGGTTTACAGGATATATGCATAAATTGGTCTTATTAACTAAAGCTTTTAAAACGAGCATAGACTTATACCCTATTTTCAACAGAAAATTTTAAGTTAAATGCATGAGTTTGAAGGAAAGGTATCTTCATAATGAAACACTGAGGAAAAAAACATTGATGTTCTTAAACTAATCATTAGACAAACGTGTTTTAAAAGTTTTACTTTTTAAGCAGTTGTTCAGAGCTAATAAAATTATAGCATTCTGTAAACTTCCTTCGTAAGACCCGCAGAAATGATGAACCTTGAATACGCATAAACTTCCATTTCCTAAGTAGTAGGCTGTTCAAAACTTGTTATCCTAAGACATTTATTTTCTGAGGACTTCAAAGCTGACGAGACCAGAATATTCTAAAACCTGTGTTTCCTAAGGAACTTAGTTGTGGCTTGGTCTATTTGGTTTGTTTTGAATTTCACGCAGAGCTACACGAGGGCTATCTGTGATAGCCGTCCCTAATTTAGCAGTGTAAGACTAGAGGGAAGGCAGCTAGTCATCAATCCCAACTCTTGCGCTACTCTTTTACCAACGAATAATTGAATTAACCGTCACATTATAACGCCCCCACAGCTGAAGGGGCGAGCGTGTGTGGTGCGACGGAGATACGAACCCGCGACCCTCGGATTGCGAGTCGAACGCCTTAATCCACCTGGCCATGCTTGGCCGACTAATAAGGAATGATGAAAAGTTGTGTGAGCTCGTTAATAACGCTTTGTCACTTTTTGTACCGTTATGAAAAAACAGGTTAGGTAAAACCCACAAGAAGAACTACACTTTTTGAATAGTCCCAACTGTGCATGGGTATGGTGGCAGAGCCAAGGCTTGAGGCATTTTTCCATATCATATTCCGAATCTCTTGGTCTTTTAATGCAAAATGTCACAGCTTATTCTAGAATAATTTCTGACCAGATGCATCCAGTGATGTTTCATGTGTACTTTGACAAAAAAAAAACTACTTCCATCCACCATTCCCAAATTGTGTATGCATGATTTGAGGAATATGACGGAGACATCATGACCACCAAAACCCCCGAATTTCAATCCAGATTGAGAGACAAACTTAAAATACACATTTTTCATCATCATCCTTTTATATCTCTGCCTTGATGAATTGGATTCAACGATTGAATGGGAAAAATCTTTAGGACATCTCCAAACACATTATAGATTCTATGGATGTTATTCTGACAAAAGTTTGTCCTACGTCTTATTAGGTATAGTTCTGAAGAAGATACCCATATCCCATAGATAATAAAAGCAGACAACTTATGCTTATTAAAAACTGTTAAAAATTTAAGAAATTTAGAAAAGTGCCTTTTGGTCGTTTTTTTTTAGAAAGTCAGACAAACAAACGATACACAGAAACAAGAAGGTAAGTAAGACAATGCACAAAAGTATATAAATATGGTAAAGTGAAATTTCTGTCATCGATGTTGTATGTTATTAACAATTTTCTATATAATAAGAAAGTGCTCGCGTTTCTTATAACAAAGCAATTTATCTCTGCTAAACAAACTGTTGTTCATTTAACAACCACAATGGCGTTTAGCTATTTAACGGATCGATAACCTTTAAGACTCTGTTATTCCAGATTATATTTATTTCAACCGAAAGAAAACAATAAAGCCAAAATAATGTTTAAAGTTTGCTCTTCAACGATCTGTATGGGCTGTTGTGTGGTCAGCTATCATTTAAGTCTGAAATTGAAGAGTAGGAGTAAACAAGAACAACATAAAAGAAACATCGGTCAACGATTTTTAAATTGCTTCTCGCGTAATGTGTCAATACATCAGGCTGAAATAAAACAGCCTAGTCTTTCTTGTGATCGAATGGGATAAAATCAGTGTATTGGGACCATTATTATAGTGTGGTGTCATTGCCTTGTGAGAGACCTCCGTGATCCAGTCAGTCTCAACGTAAGAATTTTTTTTGTGTATGTGAACCATGCAACAGAAGAAGACAGAGAAAGTGGTAACAACACGTAGAAGTAATACTTCAGAAATACCTTTTTTATTTGTGAAGTTAAAAACCAAAAGGTTATGTTTACTGCATTATTCAGGTTATCTATTTTACTCAGTTACTGATCTAACATAATCTGTGGTTTTCTGATCGCGTAAGCCTAGCAGTTGCCATACTTTCTTCTCAGAAATCCAAGTTCGATAAAAAAAGCTTAAATAGTTTACTCGAAGAAAGGAGCTGGACTACAGTTACGACAGAAAGTGTTCGTACCCCTGCGTCCCGAGTGTTTTTTTGCTCTTAACTTAAAAAGTATCATTAGTAAGCTAATAGCAGTAAAATATATTAAAAATATTATACTAACACACATCTACTTAAATTTTTATGTAAATTAAACGACAAGTAAATTGTTTATAGACAAATAACCAAAAATAAAAGGAGCAGAAAGTGTTCGTACAATTCAGAACGTGTGAAAAAACTAATATCCCCATAAAAATTTTGTTTAGTTTGTCGAATAAACTACATTATACCATTCCAGAACTAGACACTTGGTTCTTAATTATTGGAATTATGCCAGCAAAAAGTGTACTTCCGGAAATTTAGCGTCGTCTCCGTCATTATCTGCTTGGTCATCATGGCGAACAGGAAACAACTGTCTAGTGATTTAAAAAAACAAATTATTGTAAAATACAAGTCTCGTGTGTCTCTTTCCGGTGTTGCTACACAAGTTAATGGGCCGAAATCTGCTGTTCAAAGCATAATTGTCAAGTGTAAGCTTACAGGATCAACTGCTAACCTCCCTCGTTCAGGACGCCCCACCAAAATTCCAGAGAGAACCAAGAGGAAGGTTCTCAGAGAAGTTAGTAGTAACCCTCGTTTAACACATAATGACATACATAAACTGGTAAGGGAAACTGGGGTTGAAGTAAGCACCTCTACAGTTACGAACATGTTATGCTCTTCTGGGTTCAAAGCATGCCGTCCTCATAGAACTCTATATTTAAAGCTTGTTCATTTGGAAGCACGACTGAGGTATGCAAGAAAGCATGTATATAAACCCTTTACCTATTGGAAGAGTATTCTTTGGTCAGACGAAACTCAAATCGAGCTTTTCGGCCACAATAATGTTCGCAATATCTTCCGTAAGAAGGGGGAACGAAATCTTCCAAAGAATATCATCCTTACAGTTAAACACGGAGGTGGCTCGATCATGCTATGGGATTCCTTCAGCTCTTCTGGTGTAGGCAGCCTTCACCGCGTCAACGGAATCATAATAAAAGAAGAGTACGTTGATATATTAGGCATTTATATCAAGAATGATGGCCGGAACTTGCGGCTTGGGCGTCGTTGGATTTTCCAGCACGACAACGACCCTAAGCACACATCAAAATATGTGCAATTCTGGTTGCAGAGGAACCATATAAGCGTTCTGGAGTGGCCATCGCAGTCACCCGATCTCAACCCAATTGCAAACGTTTAGCATGAGTTGAAGACCAGGGCTAATCAGCGTCATCCAAAAAACTTGCAAGAGTTGGAGGCCTTCTGTCAAACGATCATGGATGGCTATGAGGAGAGATTGCGCCAAGTAATTTCCCTGAAAAGCTACACAACTGACCATTAAAGTAGACGCACGAACACTTTCTGCCCCTCCTATGTTTGGTTATTTGTTTATAAACAGTTTATTTGTCGTTCAATTTGCATACAAGTGTAAGTAAATGTGTGTTAGTATTATTTGTATAATATACTATACTTTCATTATCCTAATCGTGATACTTTTTAAGTTATGAGAAAAACACTACTCACGACGCAGGGGTACGAACACTCTCTGTCATAACTGTAACTCATAAAGAAACAAGAACTCTAACGATGTGTGTATTTCTTTTTTTTATATAAAACTTAACACATTAATTCAGGTAAATGAATGAACTAAACCAAGCTACAATTTTGTTCTGTGGTATTGTGCTGGAAATAACTTTATTACAAAATCAAAAGTAAGAGACCTACTATGTGAACAGCCTCCTAAGTAATTCTGGGTTTTAAAAACTGGAAAAGAAAAGTAGATCTCTGAAGTATTTCCTTTAAAAATTATCCTGAGAAATGAAGTAAGAACTATATATATATATGTGAACCATTGCAAAAACTAAAAACGATTTATAGCAGCTTCTATGAATCACTAAATAAAATTTTGTTTGATTAAATCAAAGGAAGATTGTAAAAAATATCATTCTTAGTGTAAATACGTTTACAAATAAGCGTATTTTACCAATGATCTTAATAAAATGCCAGTTATAATTGATAATGATATAACATTTAAAGATATTTAACTTATTTTTAAACAAAATCAGATTACGTCGTACTCGCCCTTATGTGTTCACATATAAGTTTTTTTGAAATAAATACTCTCAGAATAATAAAAAAATAATTAAGCAGTTACGAGAACGGAATATTTGGCAAACACAAATTCATGTCAATATAACTATATATATAAATACAATGTTTCAGCTGAAGTGCTATTTTTTACGTATAAACGCAGATGATGCTCCCTAGAAGGCATAACATCATCTTACAAATTTGAGATCAGGAGACGAAGATACAACAATGCTATGAATGCCATTCAAGCTATGTTATATATTTCAGTATGCGTAATGCTGGTGTTATATATCATTGGGCAATTGAGTACAAGAACTCATTATAAAAATAAATTAACTTCGCTGAACTTTGTCATTTGATTTACGTCAGTGAAAACTAATCTAGCGAATTACTAAAGACATTCAAACTTTCCAACAAATATTATCTCCATTCCCTGAACTAGTTCTGGAATTTATTTCGTAGCATTAAAAGAAATCTTCGATGTGACAATGTTCTCGTTAAATCCTCTTAGTAGAAGAACGTAAGAATTTCTGCAAAACAATATTTCTATTAATTCAGTTTGATAGGAGTATTGTTTTACGAAGTTATTATATACTCTCTATACATTCATCTAATATAAGCATAAAAGAACTTTAGAAAAAACAATATTATTGTTCAATCGATTTGGCAGAGTTTCTGTTTAACTTAGTATTAGAACGGAGAAACTTCGCAATACAAAGTGTAAAATCATGTAATATACACAAAGAGACTCAGAAAGAAATTGGAACTTATCTATCGAAATACCAAATACATCGTATAATTATTATTATTTGGGTTAATTATTTTGATTGAAGTTATAAAGAGTGTGCCAAAAAATTAAAAGCAAACAAACTCAAATTTCCTCCTATTTGTAATTGGTATTTATTACAACAACAAATAAATTTGAAATTTATGTATGATGTCTAATTTATTGTGTTTGTTATTTCAGCCATCTTTAAAATGATACAGTATTTCTTTTTAAATTTACATCTGCTGTTTATATAAGCGATTTGTTTATTTGATATCTGAACACTTAAACGTACACAATTTTCAGAAAACAAACGATTTGAAGATGAAGTTCATATTATGAAGTTACAGTAGACAAATTTAGAAAGTTTGTCGTTTATTTATATAATATAATGGTATGTTAAGAAAGGTTTAATATTTAAAATATATTAAACTGAAAGTTACGTTTTTATTTACAATGCTACTTGTGCCTGGCATCTGTGTCTACATATATATATTATATGACTCACTTTCTTCTTTTAATAGAAAACAATAGAGAACATTTTCTTACAAGATAGTTGTTCTTCCTACTTAGTTTGAAATGCTACATAGATTAGTGCTGACCAAGATATCAATACCGACCAGCTGTTAGTGCTACATCTCTTGTAGTGTTTTTTCATAAACGGTATTCAGTTGCTATGGAAACCAGAAAGGAAACGTTAAGAGAATCAGAAACTACTGTAGATAACTTTGATAAATTACTCTTCCTCCCTTCTTTTAGGATAGGGTCATCAGAGTTGATGAAATGAAAGTTCTTCCAATGAGAAAATATTTACAGTACTTTTAAAGCTTTCTCATAAACTATAGAAGCAAACAAATTACCTATCCTGATAAATTAAATTATTTAAGTTTTAACTGACATACTATGACAAATTACGTAAATAGCTGAGCTGTATTTGATTCAATACTTTTTGAGGTTATTAGCTTTCAGTTTTACCTTTCTTGCTTTCCATCATCCGATAAATGATAATCTTTTCTTTTAAATAGAAGTAAACTCTAGGTTCAAAAACGTATAAGCCATTTATATGCATTCCCAAAGGTTTGGTTCTAGATTTGAGATTTGGTATGTAAAGTATCATTAACACTAATTTAAAACCTTTAAGAACGTTTACAGAATGAAAAACCATATAAAAGTTCCACCTGAAATCATAATATATTAAGCTTGAGACATTTTAAATCAAAGACTTGTTATTTATGATTAGTTTCTTGCCAAAGTTTATGTCATAATTTACATACGTTTTCAAAGTGTACAGTTCCACCTAAAATAGTTATGAAATAAACTTGAGAGATTTTAAATTATGGGCTTGTTATCTATGATTAGTTCTCTGTCAAAGATTACACCATAGTTTACATAAGTTTTGGTAAGAACGGTTTTTCCAGAATATGGTGATGATCCGTAAACCATGAAAAAACTGAAAACTTGGCAAGCAATTCTTTGTTCCACATACAGATAAATGTCATGACTGCTCATTGAACTTACTGAAACTAATAGTATATGTCTGATGTGAAGAACATTTAATTGTGTTTATGAAGAAAGGAAAGAAATCAAAAGAAGATATTAAAATTACAGGAAATTGTGAATATAGCTATGGTTACAAAAATCACACAGTTTTCTTAAAATTATAAAATTCACTCAGGGCATCTGTTGTTAAATAAATAAATTAAGTAAATAAACACATGAAAAAATACATATCTAAATAGCAATGCCTTTTAAAATAAGACACAATATGAATGCTTCATCCATAAAATTGCTTTTTTGTACAATCAAATAAATTATTTTCCTGACAAAAAATAAAAAAAAGAAATTGCAAAAGGTGTACTAAATTAATATAAAAAGTAGGTTAAAAGAAGTATTTTAAAAGAAAAAACATAAAATTAGAAAACTAAACATAAACATAATTTAATGTCATACACATGATAAAACCTATTACTAAATCGGGAGAATAGAAAATGATACAACAGAAATAAAAATACGTGACTAATGTATCTCATACACGTTTTATTCTGTCAACAACAACAAATCAATTTCCAGTGAAGGTTTACTTATAAAATTTAAATATTAGCCAAGTGTTTGACATAGGAAATAGAACGTATTAAAGACAAATGCGGATAAACATAACTCTCTTCTTGTAGTTTCAAACATTGAAAGTTTAAACCCAAGTCGTGATTACTCTAGTCTGATTTTTGTTGGATGAGAAATAACTCACTTGGTTTATTGCCATTAGAGAATTTCTGTACTTGTTTGCTACCTCATTTATAAACAATACTGTGTTTAGATCACATTTTTTAAAATTTTATTAGAGATAATTTTAGTCTGGATTTATCTGTTTCAACATTTTAATTATTAATAGAGAACTTCAAAAAATGGGCTTATCTAATTTTACTTTTTAGTTTTTAAGATATGATCTCAAATTGAGTTTATTTATTCCTAGTTTCTAACTAATATGACCTCAGTCTGAGTTTATGTATTTGTAACTTTTAGTTTTTAATTGAGATGATTCAAACAAGATTTAACTCTTTCTACTTTTTAACTCAAATTATGTGACCTAGGGTTTATCTGTATCTAATGTTTAGTTTTAAGCTGACTTGAATTTTGCAGGCCTTATCTATTTTTAGATTTAGACTGGGATTATCTTAGACTGGGTTTATTTTTGTACATTTTAACTAAAATCAAACTCACCTGAGTTTATGTATTCTTAGTTTTTAATACAGATGATCACAGTCTGAATTATTGGGATCCATATCTTACACGTTCTTCGAAATAAGGGGAGTTTGGCAAAAATTCAGTGAATAAAATAATGTGCCATATCCTATGAAAGTTATGGACAATGGTGGTCAATCTTGAACCAAATAAGTTAGTTTGAGGCTAATACATTTTTTAAATGGAAGAACAAATAAGTAAAAATACACTAAAACACCTTAGTTGAAAAGGTCATTCACTTCGTAAATTGTGATCAGTTATAGAAAATATGTCTAATTTGAAAAACAAAAAACAACGTTTGTACTCATTCAAAATTAGAGATCATACAGGATTCAAAAGTGATTTTCATGATGACGAGAAAGTTACTAGAAGTAAAAATGTATTCTAAAGACGGCTTTAATTAAAATAGAGTACAGAACAACATTTCCTTGTCAACCTGAAGATGGTCAAAGAAGGTCGAAACGTTGTTCTGTACTTTATTTCAATTAATGTTTTAATTCCCATACCAGCAATCTTTAGAATACATTTTAACTTCTAGTGGGTTTTTCGTCATCATGAAAAATCCCTTTTGAATCCTGTAGAATACAGAAAAACATTACGTTCTTGTATATTTAATACTTTTAGTTATATTAACGTTTACCATCATTGTTACATTAATAACTCAACTTTCTCTACATTTTATGAACATTTTCATCAATGAGGTCTGCCGGAGGAGGAAAGTGTTCTCTTCATTTGTGGAAGATTTATTTACGTACAAGAACTGCTTACAAACTTTCTTTGTTAACCTAAAGATGGCCTAAAAAGGTCGAAACGTTGTTCTGTACTTTATTTTAATAAAAACTTTTAATACCCATTCCAGCTGTCTCTAGAATACAAAAGTGACTCTCGTTTCGTAAGTGAAGAGTTGAAAATAATATATATATATTACATATGGAAATACTTACAAGTGTCGCTAATCTCTATATCTTAAGATACGTTCAAATTACGAGTATTACAGCAGAGACTGTCACAAAAAACCACTTATAAAAAAGATCAGACAAACTACTGCATGGTAACAGTAGTAAGACTAAAAATAAGGAGAGTCACAACCACAATATTGATAAGAATTGGACATAAACTACATTGAAATAAGGAGCGCCATGCCCACAGCATAAACGTGTAAGATCAAGATATAAGCTACAACGCAGAACAGTAATCTTATTATGAGTAAAGAGTATCTCATCAACAGTATAAACAAATAAGATAAGGATATAGTCTAAAAGATAAAAACACTAATTACACTGAGAGTGAGGAGTGTCACACTCGCAATGGAAAAATACAACGGCAGGATACAAGTACAAAGTGAAAACAATCATCTGACTGTTCATAATCAGAATACAATTGATACAAAGTAGTATAATTGTCAGGCTGACAACAAATGATGTGTAACTCTTACAGCATAAACACACAAGATAAGAGGGCAGCAGGTATAACGTAGAATATAAACCAGTCAATAAAAAACTAGGTTTTGTATCCCGATTAGAAAAGGAAAGAAAGATAAGGATACAAACTATAAGGAAATAACAGTAACTAGACCGAAAACAAATAATATCAGACACACAGCATAAACAAATATTAGGATAAAAGTTACAATGTGGAACAGTTATCAGGCTTACAACAAGGAGTTTCTTACCCTCAATATAAAACAAGTAAGATATTTATAAGAATACAGGAAACAGAAGTAAAGGCTAAATAGAAATATATACTGTCACACCACAGAACAATAAAATAATATTAAGATACAAGTTACAGTGTAACTTTTAGTTATATGGTAACTAAAACAAAAAACACTAGTCAGACTTTCGATCTCATAGTACCTACTTATAAAATAAGAGGATATAATGTAAAACTTAGAACATTATTCAAGCTGAAATCAGGAGTATCGCAAAATAAGTTAAATCAGGATACAATCCTCTGTGTAAGAGCAGTAATAGAACAAAAATAAGGACTGTCGTACTTAGAGCATAAAAAAGCAAGATAAAGATATAAGATACAACTTTGGGATTGAGAATAAGGAGCATCGACCCTATATTATAAAACAAATAACATCAGGGTTAAAGTTACAAAGTGTGAACAATAACTAGACTGAAACTATAATGTCGCATACTCACTAATGACAAATAGGATAAAACCTACACCTATTATATAGGGTTTCACAGCCATAGTATAAACAACTACGATCAGAATGAAGTATTAAAGTATAAAAATAATAAATAGACTGAAAACAGTCATTATTACAAACAAACGAGGTAAAGATAGGAGATACATCATAGAGGAATATTTACACTAAACCCAAGGGGTGTCACTCCATGTACAAGAGCTTAACATCATGACAAAAGCTACAACGTTAAACAGTTATATGATAGAAAATGCGTAGTTTTGCGTCTACTGTATAAACATAGCATATAGTTCAACGTCCGAACTATAGTAAAAAAAAAAAAAAAAGTTAGAATAGTGATCGCAATAAAATTAAGGAATATCATATACACAGAAAAATCGTTTAAGATACGAGCGTAAGCAACGATAGAGAAAAATAAGGAAAATAAAAATTATTGTCGCATTCACAGCATAAACAAAAAACGTTCATGATGTAAGCTACTATGTAAGAGCAGCCATGAAACTGAAAATATGGAGTATCGCATTCTCGATACAAACATATGAGATAAGGCCAGAAGGTATAAGGTAGAGCAACAGTCAGGCAGATATTCAGGTCATCACATAAGTAGCAATGTAGAATCAATCACTACATTGAAAATAATTTGTGTCGCATCTACCGTACAAACATATTATATCAGGATAGAAGCTAACATTGCACCCACGGTAAAAATATACAAGATTAAGATGGAAGTTAGCTCCTCACCCACAATACAAACATATAAGATCAGAATAGAAACTACAGCATAAAGCAACAGTCAGAATGAAAATAAGGTATTCCCAACAGTAAAAACAATTACGATGAACACATGAGCTTGAGTTTTGAATACCAACCAATGGCGTACGCATCGTTTAAATAAAAACGTGATTTGAGCTGCAACCTACGAATAAGCATTACGAAGTGTCGTACATTTAGTACAAACAAATAAAATCAGGATAAAAAACACAATAGTTAATCAGGTATAAAATAAGGATTGCTGTACCTACAGCACAAACAAATAAGATCAGAATACTTACTAAAAATACGAAAAGTAATCTCACTGAAAATGCCCCTAAGTGACACAGGGATACAGTGAAAACTATTAAATACCATAAGCACTAAAGAGATTTCGAAAAAAATATGATATTAATCATTATTTTTAATTTTAAAAATCATATTTGAAAGTATGGTTAAAACATTGAAATAACATTAAATATACTTTAATAGTTTTATTTTACTGAAATTTTCCGTAAGTTTTATAATGTATAGAATCGATTTTCAAAATACTGAAGCACCGAATTCAACATGAACCCGTTTAAAACTTATTTTAACAACAAATATATTTCATTTCTTTAAATTAATGATGAAGAATGATATTAAACCTTTATTTTTAAACACTTTTTTACTACTAAGAATTAACGTTCTGACTTCGATCATGCAACTGGCCTGGTTGAAATTTGTTAAATGTATATAATATTTTAAACACATGACTGTTTAAAAAATAATTTGTTAAGATATTTTTTATGAATCAGAACTTCAATATGATGTATTAATTTGGTATAATATAAGTTTACAACAATCATATATGATGATAGATACAATAGGACATACATCACTGGTCATACTTTCGATCTCGGGCCTAAATATTAAAGATTGGACTGAGATAATAAAATATGAAAACCTGGTGAGTCTTGGGTTACGTTTTATGCTTTAAGTATCTAAAGAAAAAATCCAGTATTTTATTTTGCATTTATAAAACCAAATTACTTTTAAGAGAAAAAACTATTTATGGGCTTTTAAAACTGGCTCGTGAACAAGTTAGCAAATTTTCAGTTGTTATATGTATTCGCCACGACTACAAGAAATATAACTGGAGGATGTCTGTGGTATTATCAGAACGCAGTTATTCAAACTGTACGTACTTAGTTATGTAAACTGCGATAAATTAAGAAACAAACTCTTTACAACTTTTGGCTTCTGGTGCACTACAATCTCAATCTGACTACGCCTAACAAATACTGAAGAAAACGTGCCTACAAGCCATTTTGTACTGAGGAGACGTTGGAATAGATACGTTGCTGTACACGCACAAAAAATTAGAAAAGCCCAAGAAATTGACGTTTGAGAACACTACGCTGAACGAATTTCTATTTTCAGATGTTTCTTTAGTTGTAGGTAATTGAATTAATTGATTAGTATTATTAATATCACTGCTATTAGACGGGCCTATATGTCACAAGTCAAACATTAGATTAGGGAAGGTGTGTGATTGTTGTTTGAAAAGTGATGTTCTCTTACATCAGTTGAAGTAAAGCCTTTATAATTTTCTAAGTGCAATTTTGTTTAAAGTTTTAGTTTTATATTTTGTAGTTTTGTTGTTTTTACCTGCCTCCTGTTGACGCTCTCATGTTTTTGTTTGTTTTGAATTTCGCTCAAAGCTACACGAGAGCTATTTGCGCTAGCTGTCCCTAATTTAACAGTATAAGAGGGAAGGCAGCTAGCCATTACCACCCACCGCCAACTCTTGAGCTACTCTTTTACCAACGAATAGTGGGATTGACTGTGACATTATAACGCCCCCACGGCTGACTGGGTGAGCATGTTTAGTGTGACTGAGATTCGTACCGCGAGACGAATGCACTACCATCTGGCCATTTGTTGTAGAATAGAATTTTGCCATCGTCTTGATATAAGTTGTAATTTTTACCAGCAGTGATCACAAAGAAATTTATTTCTATTTCTTTGTTTCTATAGAAGAGCCTGCTTTCCCACAATGAATAGTCGTTTTTAATATGGAATATTGTGTTTCTGAATCCAACAACCAGTTGTTAATTCTGGCGGAAATAAGAACTTGTACTGCTAATAACACAATATTTGAATGGCTACGAAAAGATAACTGCTTTTTCTTATTAAAATCTTTTATATATTCGTTATAGTTTTCCAGTGTCACCCTAATTACACAGTAAATTCACAAAACAATGTTATAACTATATTGAGTATAATATCGGCTCATTTGGAAAGTAATGATGCAAATTACATGTTGCCAGTAACACTACCAGTATTCTTTGTATGCCTTTACTTTCTCATTCAAAATCAGATTACACTTTTTATAGCATCAAATAATGGTAATTTATTTTGCGTAGTTTACTTTTTAATATCCTGTTACAAAGAATTACTGAAACAAAAGAGGTACGGAATATCTTTCAGACCAATGTATCATAACTTCTGCTTAGATACCGCGAAAATTAAGACATTTATGCACTAAAAGAAATAATCCAAGTCAACATCTGTGGTTCGCCAGAGAAAATGTTTCATTTCTAAGCAAGTGCTATACTAGCTAATTCTGTCACATGTGTTTCGTTTCTAAATCTTTAGCACGATTACAAGGTATTATTTGGAGTTTTATGTTATTAATTCCAATTTACTGTGTTGTATAAACGGAACTGCTTTGATCATAAGCAGTTATATTTATGGAAGATATAAAAGTTTATCGTCATCTTCATCATTTGGTGTCCAGTATTACCGAAAAACTAAAACAACCTACCCTCGTGTACAGAGTTAATATTAACAGTTCTGAATCAATGTGAATGACTAAGAAGTCATATTTCATGCATAAATACAGCAGTGCTTGTTTTTAAATAGATTTAAATGAAAAATAATAACACTTACTATTGTTTTACCAATCATAAATATTTCACTACTGGGGATTATCCAAGTTTCTTTGTAACCTTTTAAAAGAAGAACGTAGAAAAACACTGAAAATTTATTAATTTTTAATGTTAATAAAAAACTCACTCCATGTTACGGAAACTGATTATGAAAGATAAAAACAAGTCAGCTATCTCAATTCAACCCATCGAAACATTTCACGTAGTAAATAGTTATTGTATTCTTTCCGTATTATTACATATTGTTATGACCTTTTGTTTAAATAACATCACATCTTTTAATATAGAGCGGAATTCCAAATGTGATAACATTTGCTTATTAACCGACTATTTAAATAAAATACTAATTTAAGAGAATTAAGCAAACAAATAAAAGAAAACACATATTTATGTACGTGTGTAAATAAATAAATAAATAAATATATGAAGGAAAAATAAGATTGTGAAAAACATATCACGATTCCCTTAAGTTGTCTGAAGTTACTGAAGCGGCATATCTATAACATTTCAATATAATAAGATCACAAGATTTTCAAAGTTTTATGAATGATTTTGAGGTGGTGTATTCATCAAAATAGTGAAGGATTGGTTTGATATAAGTAAAATGTTTTTGTGGAGGATAAAAATTTAACTTGATAAATGTTTTTGACTGAAACAACATTATCAAGTAATACATTATAATCACGGTGAAAGAAAGAGCATTTATATCCTTAAGGAAAAAAGAGGTAACAAGTGTGACAGACCTATCATGGGTTGTTAGTTAACGTGACCGACTCGCAACTTGCGGGTTGCACTTTCGAATCCCGTTACAGAACATGTTAATCTTTCTACTCGTGAGAGCGATGTAATATGATGGCAAACCTTGTTTTTTGACATTGTGTGGGGTTAATTAGTTGTTTGTTTAGCGAATGTATCATTTCAAAACTAGGGACGGCTAGCGCAGGTAGCCCTCGAGAAGCTATGACAACTTTACGTGCGTTAGAAAATAGAAATACTGAATACACTTTGAGCATTTTAATTTGTTATATTAGACGAATAAGAGTAAACAAACAAAGACGTTTATAAATTCAGTAAAAGTAGTGTTTAAAAAGAATTTGGAAACAATGCATTTAAAACAATCATACAGAACAAAACCTGTGAAGGATGTTATAAGCTTATGAAATCTCGAATTTTCTGTGAAAATAAAATATTTCATTTATTTGCTTAAAATGTTCGCGTAAAGCTACACAAGGGCTATCTGAGCAAGCTGTACCTCATTTAGAACTGACAGGTTTGTTTATTTGTTGTGCCATTGAGGAGGTGATAATCTTTAACGCAGACAACAACTCAACAGCACCTACTGCATATTCTTTTGCTATTCTTATCTAATCGACGAGTAGGATTTGACCTACACTTTCTAGATGCACATATGACCTCAAAGTACAGAAAGGAATTCTGCGGCTACTGGACACCTCGATCAACATTTCGTGTGTAATGTCGAAACTTTGATCCGGAGGTTTCCTTAGAGTGATTCTATTAGTACAGTAATCTGACGAATTACAAACAAGCTACAAAATGATACAGTAAATTATGAATTATGATAATTTGAGTATTTACTAGATATTTTAAGATTCAAATACACATTAGAAAATAATATTTTTAGATTTGTTCTTCAGTGGAATGCGCAAGCTTATCATATCTAAAACACGTGTTTGAAATTAATTTAAATTTTAGTTTATAGGCATGAAAAACTTACAGATATATGTGATTTTTCATAAGATGTTTCACACATTACTACTTAAATATTAAATTTGTGGTATTCAAATTCAGACCATTTTTCTCTTGGATTGTTTTTTCTTGTTATTGACTTGCACTACAAAAGTATCAAAATGAACATGAAATACGAATATTTTTTTGAAATTATATCAATATATGTAGTGTATATATACAGAATTCACTTTGATAGTATATTAATTAAATAGCAGGTCTTAATTAAGTGGTATCGTTATGTACCAAATACAAAATATATTTCTTTATTATTTCTGTGTGCAAAAAATGGTTGTCAGATAAACCCATAGAATAAACAAACAGTTAAAGTCTTAAGAGCATTCGTAGAATAAGAATACATGAATATAAATAAAGATATGGCAAATATATAATCCGAATGGTCTTATTCAAGTAAATAAAGAGATTGCGAGAGGTGGATTTCTGATTATGAGAAAACAGAGTATAAACTTATCTGAAAACGAAGGTGTATAAAGATTAACGTGAAAATCTAATGAACAAACAATAAGTAAATGTCTCTGTATACATTTGACACAGTAGCTTATTATTAAATGTTACGAATTAAATAAACTTTCTTTTGTGATCAGCTGCTAGTTCTACATCTGGAAAGAAAGATACTTAGCTGTTACAAGAGAGTAATTAAAGTTATTAATTTATTTAATATTATTAACTAGATATTTTATATGTTTTATTGAAATTATCGTTTAATTTGGTTTTGTAAACATGCCATGTGAAGGTAAACTATAAAGCAACTGTTATATTTATATCAGATCTTCAGCCAGCTAACATATTTACCATGCTAAAATTTGGAGTTTTATATCTTGGATTAGATAGAGCACTGTATCCTCAATGGAGCGCAGATAGCCCTCGCGTAGCTTTGCGTGAAATCCAAAACTAAACCATATTCTTAATGGAGCTTTGTGTTAAATGTAAAAACATAACAACAGTGTATATCAGTATCTTAGTTTTGTGAAATGTGTGTACAGTTAATGTCGGCATCTTTCACGTAATTGCCGTTTGCGTGTAGATGGGCCCGGCATGGTTAAAACAACTCATAATCTGGGGGTCGCGGGTTCGAATCCCCTTCACACCAAACATGCTCGCCCTTTCAGCCGTGGGGGCGTTATAATGTGACGGTCAATCCCACTATTAGTTGGTAAAAGAGTAGCTCAAGAGTTGGCGGTAGGTGGTGATGACCAGTTGCCTTTTCTCTAGTCTTACACTGCTAAATTATGGACGGCTAGCGCAGATAGCCCTGGTGTAGCTTTGCGCAAAATTAAAAAACAAACAAACAATGCATATAGATGATTTATTATAATATGTTTCAAGCTGAAGAAAAAAATCCACGTGATCTTTATTTGCAACGATCAAAATCTCCCCAATTGTTTTTGAATTTTTTTGCATTAGAGACGCACGTTGGCCCTCTGGTGGAGAGTTAGTGTTCGGTGTTGGATAGTCTGGCTTGAATTCATACTTTAATATACACAGAAAAAAGTGCACTTTAAGATGTGGATACGTTATAAGGGTAACAGTGAATCACTTAGCATGAATAACAGACGGTAGGGTGCTCTTGACTGATTGGCTTCTACCTTTTTAGTAGTTCAGTATTAGGGACCAGAAGTAGATAGTCTAAGTAATTTGATATATATACAAAAAAACAACAACCAATACACAGATTTTCTTTCACTGACTGAAGAGATTAGAGGCTCAGTTAATTAGGTTTCTAGTTGTCATTAATGCTGTTTATAACATATATTTAAATAGCAGAACATTGTTTATATGATTGTTATAAACTCGATCTGACAAAAAATTGGTCGTTTTCTATAGTAAGCATTTAATTAAAAAAACAAACTTTCGTTCATCATGGACGTATGCAAAAAATAAAACATAATACTATTAACATACCGACTTTTGTCATGAACCCAACATATATATCCTGCTGCTAAAGGAAATAAAAACTTGCTGCCTTGTAATCACTTATGGACCTGTAATATAAAAATAGATAATGAAGTATGATCCCTTGTTTCTAGAGAACTAATATCGTTTTTGAAACAACACTAGAGAGACTTGTAGTATCATGTATGATGACATCCAAAGAAACAAATACAGAAAAAAAATCGAACGATAGTACAGTATTTCGAACTGATTGGTTTAGAATCTTATCATTATAAACTTTATACTCTTTAAGTCTCTCAGCTTACGTCTCACAAGGTCAACCTTCACCAAATCAGATCATATGAGATCAGAGGAGCTTAAGGGTCAACAAACAACGTGCTTTCAACGTATATAAACGTTCTGGAACTTGCAAAAACCTTCCAAGTTAAGTGAATTGCTTTGGGAATTGAAATTTAGTTTGCAACTCATGATGCAGGTGCAATGCAACGTTTATGTTGAGCTAAGTTATTTATAATTCGTCTTTTTACTGTCTTCAGTAAAATCGCTGAATGAAACCATAAAATAAGTGGCTTGTCTGAACGAAGATTGTTTAGCTTAAGGGAATCTTCTATCATTTAGGGTTTATATCGATGTATTAACTAAAGAAGACGACACAAATGGTGAATACTAATACGCGCTCCCTATAAATAGACTTTTGATGGCTACAAAACAAGTATGTGAGGGCCAGCCGAGTATCCGAATTGACTCCTTACTATAGGCAAGTCCAAATTCGAGAGATAGTATTATTTGTTAAATGAGTGAACAACCTTAACCACCTGCCGGCTATTTTGATTGTTTGCTCGAAACGATACAGTGGGCTATCCGTGCTCTGCCCACCACGGATATCGGAACTCGGTTTCTAGTAGCCTAAATCTGAAAACGTACCGCTGTTCTACTGAAGGGGCATCTATTTTAGAACTACTTTTGTATAGGCTGAAAATGATATTTTCATTTTTTTACCAATTAAGTTTTGACATTGTTGTTAAATTCACACACTTCTTTATCTTCTACCAAAGAACAGGTTTAGGACTCAAGGAAGACCAATACTTATGGATTAAATTGGAGCAACATTAATTTTCGTTGGTAATTATGTATGAATAAGTTTCAAAGAAATAGGTAATAAAGAAATAAATAAACAAAAAGTAGACAGTTTGCTAAAGATTAAAGTTAGTTCTAATGACCAATTAATAAATTTATTTTACAATCTAACGAACTCACTACCGTAAGAAAAATAAGATCTATGACTTCAAAAGAATACAATTCCATACCTCTTACAGTAAATGAAAACAATACTTTTGATCCTTTTTCAAGGTTAAGGCGCTCGACTCGTAATCCGAGAGTCGCGGGTTTAAATTCCCGCCAAACGAAACATGCTCGCCCTTTTAGCCCTGGAAACGTTATAATGTGACAGTCAATCCCACTATTCCTTGGTAAAAGAGTAGACCAAAAGTTGGCGGTGGGGGATGATGACTAGCTGCCTTCTCTCCTAGTCTTACACTGCTAAATTAGGAATGGCTAGCGTAAATAATACTTGTGTAGCTTTGCGCGAAATGCAAAATAAACCAAACCAATTAATTTTATTGGAAAAAGTAAGGAACAGCTGCATTTAGTTACAGAAAAGCAAAAACAAGTTTAAATATGTAACATGATAGTCTATTTTAAAGAGATCAGAAGGCAAACTTTGAACAATGAAATATTTTAGATGTGTTATAGTTTAATTAGGCAAGCTTAGCGTTTAGTTTGTTTGTTTGTTTTGAATTTCGCGCAAAGCTACTCGAAGGCTATGTGCGCTAGCCGTCCCTAATTTAGCAGTGTAAGACTAGAGGGAAGGCAGCTAGTCATCACCACCCACCGCCAACTCTTGGTCTACTCTTTTACCAACTAATAGTGGAATTAAACGTTACATTATAACGCCCCCACGTCTGAAAGGGCGAGCATGTTTGGTGCTACAGGGATTCGAACACCCGATCCTCGGATTACGAGTCGAACGCCTTAACACACTTGGCCATGCCGGGCCTAGCGTTTAGTTTGTAAGTTGTTTAATAAAG